>NC_064640.1:11171217-11474248 GCF_023864345.2 Schistocerca serialis cubense
GTAACATCCATAGAATCTCCACAACATTTTCATGTATTATTATTAGGGGAGAACAATTTCTTGTAATTTTATCGTCTTTCTGTTGTCAATGTGCGTGCTCACAGACTGCACTGACTCACCTGACTGGGCATATTTTAAAAACCAATGACTGTAGAAGGGTGTAGTTTTCTTTGTTTCTCAGTGTACACCCTACTCTATGAGGTGTTTTGTTCTAAAAGTACTTTGTTAGATTGACGCGATGTGTTCTTTACAGAACCTCTGTGTTTGTGTCTTTCGTGACGCAGCGAGAAAACGTTGAGGGTGTTTTTTCATAAGAATGATGACGAAATCGAGAGGAATTTTTGAAAACTCTGTTCGTGTATATCACAAGAAATTACGCGTGGTAACTGTGATAAGATACGTGCAGTGTGAACGCCAATCAGTGTTTGCAAAAATAAACGTGAGGACCTTATCGCAGATAGTGACTCTCGTCTATATAAATATGATTGTCGAGTTAGGCCTTTCACCTACCGTCCTAAATGAAACAGTGAAGTGTTCTTTTGTGGTGGTATAGTAAAACTGTCTAAAGATATATCAGCATGAAAAAAAGAATAATGCCCCAGCTATGTACTGCCTCTCTGTGTACAATTAAGGACCTATGATGCTGTAATTACATGTAATAGTGGCAGCAGTGACAGACAGAAAGTGCTCGAGGAGCTACGAATGAGTTGGGGGAAAAACAATATGAAAGGGCTAGAAAATGTGGACATGGAAATTGAAAAAAAAGAAAAAAAGGCTGAGGTTTTAACAAAAAATGTAATCAAAGAGTCTGAAAACAGGAGAAGATAGCTATTGCTTCATAACATTCGTGATGAGGATGACCCACAATATGGAGCAGTGTTTTTTTTTTTTTAATTATCATCGTTTTACATTATAAACGCGCTTTCCTCTGTTCGTAAATCTGTCACTATAACTGCCTAATTTTCTCAAAAACTTCAACTTCCTGCTCTAAAACCTATACAGGTTCTTCCACAACCAAAGCCACCGATCAATTGGGTTTATTTTATGTGCATTTAATTTGTTAAAATTCTAATTAAAATATATTTGGTTTAATGCAATATCCCTCACGGTAGATATTTCGAATAATGATCTGCAGTTAATAAACAGTAGAAATTTCAAATTCGTGTCTACAACATTTTGTGAGATAAGGGATCATACACATGGGATACTTAACATAGGCTAGATATGACCCTTTGTTTCCCCTTAAGGCGAATAGAGTATCACGAAAGGTACAAAACTATTAACACAACACAAAAGGGGCGATGAAAAAGTTTGTGTTCGGAGGCCGTACAGTCCTGAATCAGGCGAAAGCGCAGTGAGCATTCTGGCAATCATCCGTCCGACGCACGAGGTTGAAGATACTCACTGTGTCCTGCTGCGTGGTGAAGTCCGTAACTGTCTGCTGCACATACTCGTCCCACAGGAATCGAGGCCTTTCTTAAGAACCAAAGGCTCCATAATCGCATGCTGAGGGGTCGTGACAATAGGACTTGCTGTTCTAGTGTCTGCCACTTGTCCGTAAAGGATAAGGCTGGCCTCCCAGACCGACCAGTACGAAACTTGGAGCACCATTCCACAGCGGTGGTTTTCGAGAGACATGCAGCCCCATACACCTTCTTCATTCTCCAATGGATGTTTGCCGACGTTTGTCCTTCGGCAGCCAGGAAAAGAATAAATGTTCGTTCGTCCTGTTTGGACGCATTTGGTAATAACGTCGCAATAGGTCACGTTTCGACATTTGCCTCGCGCAAATCGGAAAGACCCCTTTATACAGGGTCCAGTGACATTAATGTGACTACCGTCATGCTCGACGCCAACGTGCTATAACCACTCACAGGCGGCAGCTGGCAGCAGTAGCAGTGGAGGGTATATATATACAGCGTGTCGGGGGTATCCGAGAGACAGTGCAGTCGTCGTAGTAATGCGAAATTCGAGCGATTTATCTGACGTCCAAAAGGGCAATATCATTGGCTTTCGGACAAAGGGTGGGCATTTCCGAAATGGCAAAATCCGTAAACCGCCTGCGCGCCGGCCGCCGTAGTTAAAACACAACGTCCAGGGCAATATGGCGCTATGCAAAACCGGCGACGAGACAACTGTAGCGCACCACGGGCCATAGATAGCAGGGTGAACCACGGCTGCGGAGATGTGTACGGGCAAACAGACGTGCAACTGTTGAGTAACTGACCGCCCAGTTGAACGAAGCGGCTACTAACAGTGTCTCCTCGACGAGCATTCAATGAACGTTTCTGCCTATAGGGCTCGGCAGCAGGCCCTGCTTCATGCACCCATACTGACTGCTGCAATTTACACGACAGTGCCGCAATGTGGCGGCAGGTGACATTTTCAGATGAAACCATTTTTGTGCTCCATCGTACTCATGGACATTGGCGTGTACGGCGTGAAACGTCTGAAAGCAGACACCCAGCAACGATCGTAGGAAGGATCCAGCCCGATGGGCATCCCTTCTGTGATGTCGTCATTCTGGAAGACACAACTGATCGACACAAGTACGCACGTATCCTTAGTGACCACGCCCAACCCTCCTTGCAATTGTTTGTCCTCGGCACGGTGGCATCTACCAGCAGGACCTTGCAACGTGTCACACAACATGCCGTGTCCGTGCGTGGTTCGAAGAGCATCACGATGAGTTTGTCGCACCCCCCTGGCCACCAAACTCCCCGCGTTTTCTCCCAATCGAGAATACGTGGGACCACCCCGATCGGGCTGTTGGCGCCACGGATCCTCGACTGAGAAACAGCGCAGCTGACCACGGCACTAGATTCGGCATGGCTCCACATCCCTGTCACTACCTTATGGAACCTCACTGATTCTCTTCCTGTACTTCTCACAGCAGTCCACGCTTATTCGGGCTTTTGTTACTCATTAATGTGACTGGACAGGCGTGAAATAGCTGTATGCTCAGGAACTATCATATGTTCGTTACTATACCGAAATAATAAAAGATAGTTAAGTTTACTTCATTCATGCATTTGTAGTTGGTTGGTTGGTTGGTTGGTTGGTTTGGGGGGAGGGGACCGAACAGCGAGGTCATCGGTCCCATCGGCTTAGGGAAGGATGGGGAAGGAAGTCGGCCGTGCCCTTTCGTGGGAACCATCCCGAAATTTGCCTGAAGCGATTTAGGGAAATCACGGAAAACCTAAAACAGAGCGGGCCGACGCACGTTTCGAACCGCACCACTGCGCCACCTCGTTCGGTATTTGCAGTCCACAGGCCACTACACAGTGGATGGCGGAGGATATTTAACGCTAATTTCGTTCTACAACAGAAAAGGCAGCACATAGACGTCATGCTCAATAACTGACGGCCAGTAGATGGCATGACAACAGGAATACTTGCTGCTGCAGCGCCACATGATAGTCGCCGCTGAGCAACGCACTCGACATGTCGCCATACTGCAATTTCAGCGCTCTGGAGCTCTTCGCTGGTGCATCACTTTTTTATGGCCTCTGACTGCAAGAGAAACCAACCTACTGTCCTGCGGTACCATGTTACGGGACACATTTGTGCATTCACAAAGAGTATTCTTATTTCTTCGTCCAGAAAAAAGCAGTAGGGCGATTTGCGGCGTCAATTCGTGGACTTCGTGCAAGCTGTCGTCCAAGCGTCTGGAATACTCACTCTGGCATCCTCGTACACGAACTTCGTCATGAGATTTACGGTTAATAACAGGCACTCATTGAAAAGGAAATACATCATTCACTCAGTGAACACCAGCTGGAAAACTGTATGCACTTGGATAACACTTCGTCAAAAATTGCACAGAAGCTGTGTACTATTCTGCATGTTCCTTTTCGATATGCTTCCCTAGGAAATAAAAGGTCCGATTGCCAGAATTCAGATTTTCAGACCTAAGTTGAAAGGCTCCCTTGTTGCACGCTATCATTATTCTGAACAGGAATGCCATGCAGTCGTTACAGAGACTTGCACTGTGATGTAGTATTTATTGCATGTTGTTGTTATTGTTACCTTCAGTCCGAATAATACATTGGTGTCCAAAATTAAAGCAACAAAAGGAAATTTTGCGAGGTTGCGTTTTTTTTTGCCAGAAAACGGTATACACAGGTGACAGTAAAGTAGAAACAATGTAAAAAATACATAACGCATACAACTGCAACATGCATAACGGTACACAAAAATGTGCTTCGTTTTTTTTTTCCAACTTAAGGGATTTACACACACATACTGACAGCTGGTTAATGTGCTCAGTATGGGTTGTGACCAACTCTGGCAGCAGTACAGGCCTGACGACTACGAGGCATGCTGTAAATGACATCATCACGCTCATGTTCAGGCAGTAACGCCCATTCTTCCTGAAGAGTTGCTCGCAGTCTTGAAGAGTGGTTGATGGATGCTGACGTGGTGCAAGCCGTCTCCCTAGTGCATCCCAGACATGGGAAAGCGAGCAGGCCACGGCATGCGTGCAATATCTTCATTTTCCAAGAAAACATCAGCCACCCGTGTTCTATAAGGTCGAGCATTATCGCCCATCAATAGGACGTCTGGGCCCACAGCACTTTGCAACAACCGCAAATGAGGTCCCAAGATCTCGTCACGATGCCTGAGAGCAGTTAAACCTTGCCGATTCACCCGTACAATTTCATGAAGGGGGGGGGGGGGGGGGGGGGTTCGAGTGGTAAACATAATCCCTGACCACACCATAAGGGATCCTCCTCGATCCATGTCTCTTTCCACAATGTTTGGGCCCCGAAATCGTGTCCCACGTATTCTCCAGATGTGAATCCATCTCCACACTAAATCGGGACTCTTTTGTGAAAGCAACATGGGCCCACCGTTCGACCGTCCAAATGGCACGTTGACGAATCCACTCTGTTCCCTTCTGTGAAGACGCGTCAGAGATACACAAACAGCAGGTCACCGACAGTAAAGACAACTCTGCCGAAGCCTTCTGCACACCGTATACGTCTATACAACACGTCCAGTGGATGCTGCGAGCTCACATGTCAAATGGTTGGTTCAAATGGCTCTGAGCACTATGGGACTTAATTTCTGTGGTCATCAGTCCCCTAGAACTTAGAACTACTTAAACCTAACTAACCTAAGGACATCACACACATCCATGCCCGAGGCAGGATTCGAACCTGCGACCGTAGCAGTCGCGCGGTTCCGGACTGAGCGCCTTAACCGCGAGACCACCGCGGCCGGCTCACATGTCAGTTGCCGTGCATTCCTACGGCGGTAATGTCGTGCCTTTACAGCCAAATAACGGTCCTCTCCTCTGAAGTCACACGTGGTCGGCCCTGCCCATATACAGTTTCGGTCTCTATAAACTGTCGCCACATCCGAGAAACAATAGAACGATTCATATTAAGCCATCGGGCCAAATCAGCTTGCGACAGTCCTGCTGCCTTTCTTTCTATGGCCCACCACCACAGAGTGTCTGGTAGGCGTCTTCTCTGTGCCATACTGCACCGCTTGTGACTGTGTACACCGCGACTGTGGATGTGCGGCTACCCAGCAAACACTACCTCGTTTCAGAAGTGCTGACCACGCGCCCCTCCATACCCGCATCTGCGTCCAGGGTTGGACTAAAATATGGAAACAGCGCGAGAAATGCGTGCTCGGAAATAAATGCACAGGTTTGCGATGCCTGCAGGTTGCCCTGTTGTGTTCGACCAGGAACAGAACCTGTGCAATGTCCTCAATATGTTGCAAGTGTCAGTCGTGGTTAGAACAGGGTTCAGTGTAGTTGTGAAAGCGTTACATCGGAGCTAAGTGAAGTCGGAAGTGGGCAGATTGTAGGTGCCCGTACGGTGGGTTCTTCCGTGGCCAAGGTAGCCCAAGTGTTTGCTGCTCAAAGAAGCACCGTTTCTAAGATGTACACCGCATTTAGGGAAAGCGAAAAACAGGTCATCTGCTAAGTCACTAAGTGGACGGATGCGTGAAGTGAGTGATCGTGACGGACGGTCGTTGAAGGGAACTAGGAGGACGTCACTACACAACTGGGCCCTGGCAGCACCAAAACAACACCAAGCTGGGAGAGCTGGAATTCCAAAACCACTCATCTGTGATGCAAATGCTCGTAACAGGAAAACGTGGTGCCGAAGCTATAAAACCTCTACTATGGTAGGATGAACCTTGTTGCACACTCTTTCCAACTTCTTGCCGAGTTTACGTCCGAGCGTACAGCATTGCGGCGGTTCGCTAATAATTTTGGCAACCGTATCGTGGTATTGACGAGTCCTGTTGTTACTGGTCAAAGTCACATTACTACCTTGGATTTGGGAGCATTTTGGGTGATCGGGCCTACAATGTTTGTTCCGCAATGTTGATGCTGTGCCCCCTGTTTACACCAGGATGAGCTGTCGCATCTCCCCGTCACACGTCAGTGTTGCTGGGCCTTTGTAATCCACTTTGAAGAGAAGGGTGCGTCATCGCTGTCCACTTCCATCATCGTTAAATCAGCTTTCCGTTATTTTGCAGGAACCGAGGCATAATATTCCCTTGGAAACAATACAGGACCCGTATTCATTCATTCCGGTGTTTGCATATTTTTGTACACCACCTGTATGGTCCCGAGGAATCTATGCTGTAAATTAAATTACTCGTAAATAACCATTTCTCCGACCAATCTCTATAGTTGCCTCCTTAATGTACAGTCATACTCGATGATGTGCCGTAATTTGTTACAACGGTCGCATTTTTCAAAATCTGTGTTTAGCGGTCAGCGCAACAGCTTGTAAGGAACAAGTGTCGCCCACACTTCGGTCTAAGAACACTGTTAACTGGATTCCACACGCACAGAAACGAGCAAAGAATATGAGAGTCTAGCGTCTCGTCATTAGAGGCGGAACACGAGCTCGAATTGGACAAGCACGGAGCAGAAAATTGACTGCGACCTTGTGAAAGAAATCATTCTGACATTCGTATCCTGTGATTTATGGCGACCATGGGAAACTTCAATATGTATGTATAATCAGAACTTTGTTACTCGCAAATCCTGAACGCGAGTTTGTCGTAACCACCGCACCGGCTGGTTCGGTATAGGTCCTTACTCTAAGAAAGGAAAGGGCTGTGGTAAAACACCAGCTGAAGCACTAAGACCTTGGAAAAATACTCTGACTGACGATTCTTATCAGTAGGATACATCACAAGGTTAATTGAGATGCAGACTCAGTTAGCACCATTCTAGATACTTTACTTAAGAAACCCAACACCAAAGAATGTAAAAATAACAGGACAGTTAGTTTCATATTCCACATTACAAAGGCCTTGCGTGGGCGTATACCCAGAAGATCTGAAATAAAAATTGAGGAATCACGGTAGGGGATCATTTTAGATCCAAGAAAGGAAAAGGAACACGAGATGCCACTGAATGTTGGAAGATGACAAGACAAAGAATGTTAGAAGTTAACAGGGACATACGTACATCTGGCCAGTTGACTGAGAAAAGCCGACTGACAGAGCTGACTGCAGTAACCCCCTCAAGACCTTGAAAGATGCTGGTATAGATTGGAAGAATGGAATACTGAAAAAGAAACTGCATACAAGATAAAAGATGCGAGTAAAGGCTGGCGAAGAGAAAACAGACGAGACGGGTATGGAAGAAGTGGTAGGCAAGGAATATCTACGAGGGATGTTCAATGAAGAATGATCATAATTTTTTTTTACAGCATACCTTCACTCACCTTCACTCATCCTGATAATTTTGATGGTTATTATCAAAGTAGTCTCCCATGAATGCGATGCACTTGTCCCGGCATTTCTGACAGTCTTCAAATACATGCTGGAAACCATTTTTCGAGAGATCCTTCAAAATCGCCTCCGCAGCCTGCACCACTGCTTCTGATGATTGATAACGCCTCCCACGAAGGCGTTTCTTCATGTTAGGGAATAGAAAAAAGTCACATGTGGCTAAATTCGGATTATAGGGAGGGTGAGGGATACACTTCACGTTGATTTTTGCAAGATATTCGGCAATAACATTGGCAATGTGCGGCCGTGCATTATCATGGTGCAGCATCCAGCCTGCTTCACAGAAATGTGGTCTTTTGCGCCTGATATTGTCTTGCAATGTTTTCAGGACATCATGGTGCAGCATCCTGCCGGCCTCACAGAAATATGATCTTTTGCGCCTGATATTGTCTTGCAATGTTTTCAGGACATCCCTACAGTATTGTCCAGTTACTGATGTGTGTGCTGATAAACGATTCCATGAATATCAAAGAATAAGGTGACCATAACTTTCCCTGCAAAGCAACCAGTTTTGCTTTTTTGGGGGTTGGTGATGAAGGAGATTTTCACACTGAGCTTTGCTGTTTGCTCTCAGAATCAAAATGATGTAGCCGAGTTTCAACAGCAGTTATTACATTTGAAAGTAACTCCGGATCTTCCTCTAACATCAACTTTAACTGCATGCAGACCTGCACACGAATGTCGTTTTGTTCGGGAATCAACATTCTTGGGACCCATCGCGCACAAACACGTGTAATGTGCAATTTTTCTGTCACCAACGCGTGGGTGGCACCCAATGAAATGTTCCGTATTTCAGAAAGTGATCTTAAGGTAATTCGTCAATCCTCTCACACAAGACAGCAGCAGTGTTGATGTTTTCTTCCGTAAGAGCAGTAACTGGAGCACGGGGTCAAACTTCCTTTGAAATTGATTGTCTCCCCTCTTGAAACATTTTAAACTACCTTCGAGCTGTACTATAGGGAAGAACAGATTCTCCATAGGCCTCCTGTAACATTTTATTGGCCTCAGATGAAGTTTTGTTGAGACGAAAACAGAATTTCAAAGCCGCATATTGTTGCTCGCGTGTTACCTCCATTGCACCGGTATGCGATACTGAACTGACTTTGCCTGCCTCTCACGGGGGGGAACCAAGATTTCCAACAATGAAACTACTACGGTGCGTTTGTTGCATATTAAGCTGACAGAATATCATCAGATTAAATTTTAGAGCGAGGAGAAATTATGGCCTCAAAAAATTATGATTATTCTTTACTGAACAGCCCTCGTATGTTGAGAAACTAACAGATAGAGCATTAGAAAAACAGGAGGCATAACAGTACGAACAAAAAGGGTACGGAAATTATGTATTAAAGGCGTAAGCTCTGTTGGCATAATTAGAGGAAGGACTAAAATTTATGATGGAAAGGATCGTAAAAGTGGAAAGAGTATGGAATGAGGATAAATGTAAGAAAGATCAAAGTGATGAGAATCATCAATCGTAAAGGTTCCGCCAAAATATCATTGAGATGAAAGACTTTGGAATAACTAAAATGTTTTAGGTACTTACGAAGTATGGCGTCGGAAATATGAAGTAGAATATCTGTGCGTAAAAGTTTTTATGGTAGCAATAAGGTGACAGAACTACGAAAGAGCATTGCCGAATGTTTTGTCTGAAATGTAATAACATAAAGCAGTGAATCATGGTCTTTCATAAAGAAATAGAAAAAATATTTGCATAGTTCTGACATGTGGTTGTGGAGAAAAATGTTTAAAGTGAAATGAACTGATATATTAAGGGTGAAGAATTATTAGTAGTACTGGTAGGAAGGAGGAAAACATACTGACTAGAAAACATATTTCGAAGAAATTTTCTGCGACGGAGAGTCATCGAAGTAACGATTACTAGGAAGAGATGTAGAGGAAGACGATGATTATGGAAGAGGCACAGAGCCAAACAAACTGAAGAAGTTCCGGTCTATACATATTGTAAGACAGATATACCGAAAAAAGAAAAACTCCCTTTGTTCACAAGTTTACAACTAATTGCCTAATGTGTGAATCGCAAAAAAGGGCGTTGCAAATCCCCGTAGTATCTATAACTTCCATCTGCTTTGTCACGAATGAAACAGAGGTGTCGAAAAACGGCGCTGACTAAGACGTACTTCAGAACTACTCAGTTCATATCAGCAGCCACTGAAGGTTTGACACTACATATCAACGCACTTCTGCAAGTCACGCTGGTTCAAGTTTGTGAGCGACAATAATTACTTTACAGTACCCACACGAATAGTCACTGTGAAGGAAAAATGTCTTGTCTTAATGTTTTCAAGATTGGACCTACAAGCAATAAATGTCTATCACTTTGGAAAAAGCAAGATGGTATCACGGTAACGTTGCAGTACTAGCAGACTTTTGAGAAAAGTATGTTCTGAATCAAAAAGTACATTCGTTTTTTGATCGTCTCTAGGACACAGATGCTTAACAGCGCAGATCATTCACTGCAAACGACATTACGCGATGAATGACTAGTGACTAATGACAATTCGTGTCAGACTGCGACTCCTACCCGGATTTCCTGATTTTCGCAAGCAGCCATCACACTCATTCCAGTTTCTGAGCACGCCTCCACGCCCGATTCGAACTTCATTATGATTGATGGTTCAAGCCATTTACGAATACTACAGTCAGATGTTCTCCCATTAGGTATGTGGGAATGGCACAACAGGCAGAATGGATTTGGTGGAGAACCGCAGATCACCTTGCCACAGGGGATATAAAGAATCGGATGACCCTCACGTAGCTGAAGCTGTAGAAAGGGAACAACAAGCTTTCAAGGACTTGAAAAAGGTAGGGAAATTTGTAAGGTGAAAAAAAGTTCTGTTGTTAGGTAGTTCCCATGGTAGAGGTGTTGGCCAAATACTGCGGGAAAATCTAGGTCCAGAATACCTGGTCACAAACTTTTTCAAGCCTAGTGCAGATCTGGGTCAGGTAACAGAGGACGTAGGTTCTTTATGCAAGGATTTCACAAAGGAGGATGCCGTGGTTGTAGTGGGTGGTCCGGGAAATAGCCTTGACAGAGACTCTGAATATTCCATAGAGAGTGACCTGGTGAAGATAGCATCAGCAACGAAGCATACGAGTGTGGGATTTGTGTCGAGACGCTATGATCGGCCACGTTTGAACTCTTCTGTAGGGAGGGTGAACTTGGAGTTGGAGTGGCTGCTTAGGACGGATATAGGGTCCCATATTAGTTTGATTCCTGTGGATGCTATCGATCGGTGGGACTACACTAGGCATGGCCTTCACCTCAATAGGAAAGGGAAGGGAAAACTGTCTGGGTTGATTGCAGAAAACTTAAGGGGGGGACACTGTCACAAGTGGTAAAATACCAGTGGTCACAGGCGTCAGAGGGATGCCTTTTTTAGGATAGGGAAGGGGGATAGTTTTAAGAGAGATTGGCAGACACACTCAGTTTGAGAAAACAGATGAACAGGAGTCAGATTTAAGCATACAGCCTCTATTTAAACAATGTTTAACAGAAAGTAACCAGAAACTGCCAGTTCATCTTCGCCAAAGCAGTTATAATCCCATTAGTATGCAGTATAGGTTATCTTTATTACACCAGAACATTCCGGGACTCAGAAATAAAGTTGATGAACTACTCATTTGTATCGATGAAATGGATCCATCTAACCAAATCGACATAATCTGCATCTCTGAACATCAAGTGACCACTGGTATAGATATGTAAGGATTTAAGCTGGCTTCCTACTTCTGCAGAGTAGATACGGATGGAGGAGGAGTTGCCACATTTATTAAAAACTGCCATAAATTCAAGAACACTGACATTTAGAGCAGCATCTAGAGTTCCATAACAGATCCTATATAATAGTAACTATTTACCGAGCACCTGCAGATATTATAATCGATTCATAAATCATCTAGAAACTCTTTTGAGTTATTTAACAGGAAGAAACAAAGAAATTTTGATTGCTGGTGGCTTTAATACAGATTTTCTAATGCAATCTTCCAGTAAACATTTACTGCAGTTAGTAATGTTGTCTTTCAATCTAACTCACACTGTAAACTTTCCAACTAGGATCACTAAATCCTCAAGGACAGCCATTGATAATATTGTTATAGACAGATCAAAGGAACAAAATCACATCATAAAACCTGTAATAAATGGACTATCAGATCATGACATGCAGCTCCTTGTTTTAGATGTAAATTCTAAGCAGATTATCAAGACTGATAAATCTGAGTACAGGAGAGTAGTCAATCAACCAAAAATTGAGTGTTTTAGAAAACTGCTCAAAGATATGAACTGGAAAGATGTTTGTAGTGCTCATGACATGAATGAAAAATATAACACACTCATGAACAATGTCAGTACCATGTTTGAAAACTGTTTTCCTCTAAAAGTTACTCAAATTAAACAGAAGTCTATAATAAAACCATGGATTACACAAGGAATAAAGATTTCCTGTAAGGAAAATGTATCTGTCGACCAAGAATAGCCCAAATGCTGATGATTTAGCTAAATACAAGGATTACTGTAAAATATTAAAAAAAGTAATTCAGAAATCTAAGCAAATGCACTACGAGAAGCAGATAGCAATGTCAGGGAACAAAATAAAAACAATATGGGATATAGTGAAAGAGGAGACTGGTAGAACATGAAAGGAACAGGACCAAATAGCACTAAGGGTAGATGACACATTACTAACCGATGGGCAGTGTGACAAATCTATTTAACAAGTACTTTATATCCGTTACTGATAGATTGGGATTGTCAGGATCAGTAAATAATACCCTTGAATATCTGATACTAGCCTTTACAAATAGCTTCAGGTACATGAATATGTCACTCACTTCACCAAAAGAAATAACTTCCATAATAAAATCTTTAAAAACAAGCATTCTAGTGGTTACAATGAAATATCAACAAAGTTAATCAAGGCATGTTCTTGTGCGTTTATTACAATTCTAAGTTACTTGTGTAATCAGTCAATTATAACTGGGACATTTCCTGACTGGCTAAAATATGCAGATGTTAAGCCTCTATTCAAGACAGGGGATAAAGAGATACCATCAAACTACAGACCGATTTCACTTTTGCCAGCATTCTCAAAAATTTTAGAAAAAGTAATGTTCAGGCAGATTCTCAACCATCTGACCACAAATAACATATTATCAAGAACACAGTTTGGATTTCTGAAGGTTTCTGATATCGAGAAGGCTATTTACACCTACAGTGAAAATGTACTTAATTCATTAAATAACAAGTTACAAGCAGCAGGTATTTTCTGTGATTTGTCAAAGGCATTCGATTGTGTGAACCCCAACATCCTTTTAATTAAATTAGAATTCTATGGTGTCACGGGCAATGCTGCAAAATGGTTCAAGTCATACCTCACTAACAGGAAACAAAGGGTGTCAGTGCAAGGGACTACTGAATTAAGTCATCAGTCATCATCAGAATGGGAAGAAATTACATGTGGTGTCCCACAAGGATCCATCTTAGGGCCATTGCTTTTTCTTGTATATATTAATGATCTCTCATCAGTTACACTGCTAGAAGCAGAGTTCGTTTTGTTTGCAGATGACACAAGTATTGCAGTAAATACTATGTCGGGTGTAGTTCTAGAAAGATCTGCTAATGATATTTCCACGGATATTAATAAATGGTTTAAAGCCAACTCACTGACATTGAACTTCGAAACGACGCACTATATGCAATTTAGAACCTGTAAGAGGTTTCCACCCAGCATATGCATAAAATATCAAGAAGAGCAGATAGAAGAGGTTGACAGTCTTAAATTTCTGCGATTACAACTTAATAAATTCAGTTGGGAGGAGCACACCACAGAACAGCAGAAACGCCTTAATAAATCTGTATTTGCAGTTCGAGTGTTAGCAGACATAGGTGATATAAAAATGAAAAAGCTTGCATACTTTGCCTACTTTCATTCCATAATGTCATATGGTATAATATTTTGGGGTAACTCTTCAAGTATAACAAAAGTTTTCAGAGTCCAAAAGCGTATTATTTGTGGAGCAAATTCACGGACGTCCTGTAGAAACCTCTTCAAAGAACTAGGTATACTAACTACTGACTCTCAGTATATTTACTCCTCAATTAAATTTGTCCTAAATAATATATCTCTTTTTCCAACAAACAGCTCAGTTCATACATACAATACCAGGAACAAAAATGATCTGCACAAGGACGTAAAAGCACTTACTTTAGTTCAAAAAGGGGTCCACTACTCAGGAACACTCATCTTCAATAATTTGCCAGCAAACACAAAAAATTTAGTTACAAATAAAGATCTGTTCAAAAGGAACCTGAAAGCCTTACTAGTGGCCAACTTCTTCTACTCTATTGACGAATTTTTTAATAGAAACAAATGATGGTTGGTTCAAATGGCTCTGAGCACTATGCGACTTAACTTCTGAGGTCATCAGTCGCCTAGAACTTAGAACTAATTAAACCTAACTAACCTAAGGACATCACACACATCCATGCCCGAGGCAGAATTCGAACCTGCGACCGTAGCGGTCACGTGGTTCCAGACTGAAGCGCCTAGAACCGCACGACCACACCGGCCGGCGAAACAAATGATGTACTGTATATATTCATGCTATTAGTATTGTTACCTCAGCTTAAAAAAATTGACATGTTCCACATCCACGAGGATCTCCTCAGCACGGATCTATGGAATGAAAAACTAATCTATTCTACGGTGAACGAAAATTCGCGACAGCTCGAGTTCTTCCACACTAACAGTACAAACATGTCCCCAAGATAACTTCGTATCGTGCATAGGTATGCTGCCAAGTTAGTCCAGTGGGCAGTTTTGCGTAAGAATAATAGAGTTCTAGTTTTCGAATCAAGATCTTGGTGTAATTATTTTTATCTTATAATTATAGATTGCATGATATGGTATCTGTATTCTCAATCGTTAGATAGCAGTTACAGCAAGTCTTATATAAAAGACGTACAATTTTTTTAAAACTTACACAGAAATTATAGTAAAATCGTTGGTAGCATTCGACTTTTAAAAACGTAGTTTGCCGCTACAAGTTTACTCTGTTCTCTTCCAAGCACTACTTCTCTCCATGCTTTCCGGTCCATTGTCAGCATCAACATTGCTTACCTTTTCTTCGGTTATACTCCTTCTAACAATTTTTTTTTTAAGAAAGCTGTAGTTGTACGATATGTATTGTTTAAGAAACACTGCACTACAACATTACTGAGCATGTCAAAATTACAAAATAATAAAATAAACCTAAACCCGGAATCGAACCCCAGTTTTCTAGTGAAAAAAAGTCTACCTACAGCACTACCTTTTATACATTCCTGGAAATGGAAAAAAGAACACATTGACACCGGTGTGTCAGACCCACCATACTTGCTCCGGACACTGCGAGAGGGCTGTACAAGCAATGATCACACGCACGGCACAGCGGACACACCAGGAACCGCGGTGTTGGCCGTCGAATGGCGCTAGCTGCGCAGCATTTGTGCACAGCCGCCGTCAGTGTCAGCCAGTTTGCCGTGGCATACGGAGCTCCATCGCAGTCTTTAACACTGGTAGCATGCCGCGACAGCGTGGACGTGAACCGTATGTGCAGTTGACGGACTTTGAGCGAGGGCGTATAGTGGGCATGCGGGAGGCCGGGTGGACGTACCGCCGAATTGCTCAACACGTGGGGCGTGAGGTCTCCACAGTACATCGATGTTATCGCCAGTGGTCGGCGGAAGGTGCACGTGCCCGTCGACCTGGGACCGAACCGCAGCGACGCACGGATGCACGCCAAGACCGTAGGATCCTACACAGTGCCGTAGGGGACCGCACCGCCACTTCCCAGCAAATTAGGGACACTGTTGCTCCTGGGGTATCGGCGAGGACCATTCGCAACCGTCTCCATGAAGCTGGGCTACGGTCCCGCACACCGTTAGGCCGTCTTCCGCTCACGCCCCAACATCGTGCAGCCCGCCTCCAGTGGTGTCGCGACAGGCGTGAATGGAGGGACGAATGGAGACGTGTCGTCTTCAGCGATGAGAGTCGCTTCTGCCTTGGTGCCAATGATGGTCGTATGCGTGTTTGGCGCCGTGCAGGTGAGCGCCACAATCAGGACTGCATACGACCGAGGCACACAGGGCCAACACCCGGCATCATGGTGTGGGGAGCGATCTCCTACACTGGCCGTACACCACTGGTGATCGTCGAGGGGACACTGAATAGTGCACGGTACATCCAAACCGTCATCGAACCCATCGTTCTACCATTCCTAGACCGGCAAGGGAACTTGCTGTTCCAACAGGACAATGCACGTCCGCATGTATCCCGTGCCACCCAACGTGCTCTAGAAGGTGTAAGTCAACTACCCTGGCCAGCAAGATCTCCGGATCTGTCCCCCATTGAGCATGTTTGGGACTGGATGAAGCGTCGTCTCACGCGGTCTGCACGTCCAGCACGAACGCTGGTCCAACTGAGGCGCCAGGTGTAAATGGCACGGCAAGCCGTTCCACAGGACTACATCCAGCATCTCTACGATCGTCTCCATGGGAGAATAGCAGCCTGCATTGCTGCGAAAGGTGGATATACACTGTACTAGTGCCGACATTGTGCATGCTCTGTTGCCTGTGTCTATGTGCCTGTGGTTCTGTCAGTGTGATCATGTGATGTATCTGACCCCAGGAATGTGTCAATAAAGTTTCCCCTTCCTGGGACAATGAATTCACGGTGTTCTTATTTCAATTTCCAGGAGTGTAGTTACTAACAATACTTTCTTCTTCTTTCGTTGTACCCTACTTTGAGGTGCGTTAAATCAACTAATTTTTAATGTTATGTGCCTTGCTATTAGCCCAGTATTGTGTCATTCTTTCTGTTCTTTTCTTTATTTTTCAGAGATTTGGATTGTTCGTTTGGTTTTCATTTTGACTTTGAACCTCTTTTCTTCAGTTTTATATACGAGCATATTTTCTGTGATTCTGAATTCTCTTAAGTCCTTCTCCGTTCCCTTAAACCAATTTGCTTGTTTTTTTTTGTGGAAGTAGCCAAAAAATTTTCTTCTTAATCGATTTGGGTTCATTCCGAGGATGTGCCCCTAGAAATCAATTCTTCTTTTCCTCATTGTCTGAGAGTTTTTCGGTAATTTGGTAAAAGGTTTCATTTTTTATGTTAATTAGTTTGTTGTTGTGGCATCTGGAGCCAAGGATTTTTCTTAACATCTTCCTTTCTTGGATCTCCAGTCTTTCAACTGGGCCGTGGTTGGTGATTGACAAGGTTTCGGCTGCATACAGGGCTTCCGATTAGATTGGTGGATTGTAATATCTTACTTTTGCATTTCACGAAAGAGACCTTTTGTTATATGTGTTTTTGGTGAGTTGAAGGGTTAGTTCAACTTTACTTCTTCTACATTCCATAGCCATTCTCGTAGTAAGTTACGATTCAATACTCCGGAATTCCCTCGATATGTTGGCAAAAATACTTGTTCAAAACCGGTGGTAGGCAGAAAACATCTTCTGAGATTGTCCTAAATGCTTTCTCCGAAAATTATTTCGAGCAGTTAGTCCATGAACCCACGCGAATTGTAAATGGTTGCGAAAACACACTTGACCTCTTAGCCACAAACAATCCAGAGCTAATAGAGAGCATCATGACTGATACAGGGATTAGTGATCACAAGGTCATTGTAGCTAGGCTCAATACCATTTCTTCCAAATCCACCAGAAACAAACGCAAAATAATTTTATTTAAAAAAAGCGGATAAAGTGTCACTAGAAGCCTTCCTAAGAGACAATCTCCATTCCTTCCGAACTGACTATGCAAATGTAGACGAGATGTGGCTCAAATTCAGAGATATAGCAGCAACAGCAATTGAGAGATTCATAACTCATAAATTGGTAAGAGATGGAACTGATCCCCCATGGTACACAAAACAGGTCCGAACGCTGTTGCAGAGGCAACGGAAAAAGCATGCGAAGTTCAGAAGAACGCGAAATCCCGAAGATTGGCTAAAATTTACAGACGCGCGAAATTTGGCACGGACTTCAATGCGAGATGCCTTTAATAGGTTCCACAACGAAACATTGTCTCGAAATTTGGTATAAAATCCGAAGAAATTCTGGTCGTATGTAAAGTACACAAGCGGCAAGACGCAGTCAATACCTTCGCTGCGCAGTGCCGATGGTACTGTTACCGACGACTGTGCCGCTAAACCGGAGTTATTGAACGCAGTTTTCCGAAATTCCTTCACAAGGGAAGACAAATGGAATATTCCAGAATTTGAAACACGAACAGCTGCTAGCATGAGTTTCTTAGAAGTAGATACCTTAGGGGCTGCGAAGCAACTCAAATCGCTTGGTACGGGCAAGTCTTCAGGTCCAGATTGTATACCGATTAGGTTCTTTTCAGATTACGCTGATACAATAGCTCCCTACTTAGCAATCATTTACAACCGCTCGCTCACCGATAGATCTGTACCTACAGATTGGAAAATTGCGCAGGTCGCACCAGTGTTTAAGAAGGGTAGTAGGAGTAATCCATCGAACTACAGACCTATATCATTGGCGTCGGTTTGCAGTAGGGTTTTGGAGCATATACTGTATTCAAACATTATGAATCACCTCGAAGGGAACGATCTATTGATACGTAATCAGCATGGTTTCAGAAAACATCGTTCTTGTGCAGCGCAGCTAGCTCTTTATTCGCACGAAGTAATGGCCGCTATCGACAGGGGATCTCAAGTTGATTCCGTATTTCTAGATTTCCGGAAAGCTTTTGACACCGTTCCTCACAAGCGACTTCTAATCAAGCTGCGGGCCTATGGGGTATCGTCTCAGTTGTGCGACTGGATTCGTGATTTCCTGTCAGGAAGGTCGCAGTTCGTAGTAATAGACGGCAATTCATCGAGTAAAACTGAAGTGATATCAGGTGTTTCCCAGGGAAGCGTCCTGGGACCTCTGCTGTTCCTGATCTATAAAAATGACCTGGGTGACAATCTGAGCAGTTCTCTTAGGTTGTTCGCGGATGATGCTGTAATTTACCGTCTAGTAAGGACATCCGAAGACCAGTATCAGTTGCAAAGCGATTTAGAAAAGATTGCTGTATGGTGTGGCAGGTGGCAGTTGACGCTAAATAACGAAAAGTGTGAGGTGATCCACATGAGTTCCAAAAGAAATCCGTTGGAATTCGATTACTTGATAAATAGTACGATTCTCAAGGCTGTCAATTCAACTAAGTACCTGGGTGTTAAAATTACGAACAACTTCAGTTGGAAAGACCACATTGGTAATATTGTGAGGAAGGCGAGCCAAAGGTTGCGTTTCATTGGCAGGCCACTTAGAAGATGCAACAAATCCACTAAAGAGACAGCTTACACTACACTCGTTCGTCCTCTGTTAGAATATTGCTGCGCTGTGTGGGATCCTTACCAGGTGGGATTGACGGAGGACATCGAAAGGGTGGAAAAAAGGGGAGCTCGTTTTGTATTATCACGTAATAGGGGAGAGAGTGTGGTAGATATGATACGCGAGTTGGGATGCAAGTCATTAAAGCAAAGACGTTTTTCGTCGCGGCGAGATCTATTTACGAAATTTCAGTCACCAACTTTCTCTTCCGAATGCGAAAATATTTTGTTGAGCCAAACCTACATAGGTAGGAATGATCATCAAAATAAAATAAGAGAAATCATAGCTCGAACAGAAAGGTTTAGGTGTTCGTTTTTCCCGCGCGCTGTTCGGGAGTGGAATGGTAGAGACATAGTATGATTGTGGTTCGATGAACCCTCTGCCAAGTACTTAAATGTGAATTGCAGAGTAGATATGTTGTAACGGAGTATTTGTATTTTTTTTTCAAGAATTAAAAATTGTACTTAAAAAATGTTCGCTGTCCCACCAACCACAATTAGCATAATAGTAAATACAGTACTTTTATCATTTGTGCACAGTGTCTTAGCGAATTAGAAATTTAAGAAGTAAAATTTCCAGTTTCAGATTTGATTACACACAAGACACTCAACGAGCATCGGCAGCAAATACAAAAGCTAAACATTTGCAACTCGGGCACATATGATTGAGCTTACATTAAAAGTGGCATATTCATTGTGATAGTGCTAATGTCCTTGTGATTACTTCACAAAAATTCATCACACCAACATGATAGATACTGGTAACAATAAACTGCCTGTTTTTTATTTGCACCAATTTAATCTTTCATGACTCAATAAAGAATTCCTCACTCTTACAAGGAACTAAAAACTGTCCCAACACAACATATGCAATATCAAATCCGATTCCTGCTAGGTCATTCACTGGTTTGTTGCCCGTAGGCTCAACAACGAACTTTTTCTTTCTGTGACGTACTCGACACGATTACCTTTTTGGCACACTTCTGTTTCAAATTCACTAACTGCGCATCACAGATCCACAGTGATCACACTGTTGCCAAACTGCCTTCTTTGACGTCAATTTTTTACAGAAAATGTGCACGGGACTAAATGTTGTTACAGACATTTATATACTGATATTTACTATTAAAAACAGTCTTGATCACGATTTATTTATTAAGGTGACCGATTTCGACCACTACTGTGGTCATCTTCAGACCACTGAGTAGGAACCTCTTTCTGCTGGAGAATCACTTCTCCAGCAGAAAGAGGTTCATACTCAATGGTCTGAAGATGACCACAGTAGTGGTCGAAGCCGGTCACCTTAACAAATAAATCGTGATCAAGACTGTTTTAATAGTAAATATTTGTAACACATTGATCACTGTCACTCCCATAATGTACTCAAAAGTAATTAATTTATATACTGTTTGCGTGCAAGGAATCGCAATGTGGTGTTCGAATAAGTGAATTTTCATTTACCCTGTGTACCAGCTTAGATTAACTGGAATGAAATGAGTGGAATCGTTGAATTTAACGGCACGATGCTTAAGCCAGCTGCGCTCAATAAGCAGGAAACCCACATTCGGATCCCGGCCGGGCACAAACATACACCGCACAACACAATTCAAGTAGCACATTTTCGAAAGGGCTGTAAAAGCATAAGCACCCTCTGCTGCTTCGGATCCCGTTCAAAGTTCATCAAATGGTTTCGAACGGTCCCACCCTGCACACCAGAGCAAAAACTTCGGTCCCACTGCACTCCAAATGGTGGGTGCCACCACGTTCACTGTGGTTGCTGGCCCTAGAGAAGGGGGGGGGGGGGGGGGTCAAAGGTTGTCAGGAATCTCGTCCTGTTGCTCATCTTACAGCCAACTGTCATTTTCGACGGCGAAATGTGTGGGAGTCAGTGCCCCAAAGAAAAGGGTGGATTCGTGGACGCCCGTCGTCCAACCCCCTAAGGCCTCTTCGTGTCGATTGTAAGCGGCGGTGTGTCTGAAATATTTTCCTGGCCGCCCATAACAAAACCACAAGATTCAACGCTGGGCACCGTCGTCCTGACCTCCACCGCAGAGGCGTCAAAAGGAGAGGTGAAATGTTGGTAGGACGACGTTCCCGCGTCCACGGTGGTGTTGGGCAGCGTTGTGCCTAGGTGCCATCACTAACCCAACTTACACTTTACACCAACTTACTTTTTTTCACATGTCTCGGCTTCTTGCTGTTTGAAGTATCGGAGAGCCCGAGGCTCATGTCGCAGAGCGCCACGCTTTTCATCATCACAGAGGAAGATTGTAGGCACCTTTGACGCAACTTTCAACTACAGAGTTTCGAAAAAAATGATCCTTTACCTGTGTTGCGCAGTGTACAATAGTCGTGACAAATTCATTACACTGGGCGTTCAGCACTTGTGATCATTTTTCGGTGGTACGTTTCATCTCAATGCATCTTCATTTATTTCATCCCGACGATCCTTGCATTTCATTTCAAAGGTTTCAATCAAATGCAATACACCCCTTGCAGCAAGGTAAGCCGTGATCTCCCGTCAAATCCCTTCCCAAAGTGCTACTATTCCGACGTACTCTGTGGCATAACCTACCTAAAAAATGTTCGGGAAACAAAGGTTGAATCATCAGTGGCCTGGAAGTGTGCTCAAATAGCCTACTGGTTAAGGTGACGACTTGTGGAAAACAGGAAACCCGGGTCTGAGTAGCGGCCGGCCACAAATTTTCATTAGTCACGACATATTCACTTTCGTCAATGTTTCCGTGGAGACGCGCCCTCCGTATAAACCTGCGCGTCCGTGTGTGCTTATTAAATACTCAGCTTATTAAAGACTCACACAAATTTGTGGCTTTGTTGCCACTCGCTACCGCACTGCTAAACAATCTAATGAACTTTCTATCCATAAGACATACTGGTTTTGAGAATGATCAACAGGCCGACATTCTGGAAACATCCCCCAGGCTGTGGCTAAGCCATGTCTCCGCAGTATCCTTTCTTTCACGAGTGCTGGTTCTGCAAGGTTCGCAGGAGAGCTTCTGTAAAGTTTGGAAGGTAGGAGTCGAGGTACTGGCATAAGTAAAGCTGTGAGGACGGGGCCTGAGTCGTGCTTGGGTAGCTCAGTTGGTAGAGCACTTGCCCGCGAAAGGCAAAGGTCCCGAGTTCGAGTCTCGGTCCGGCACACAGTTTTAATCTGCCAGGAAGTTTCATATCAGCGCACACTCCGCTGCAGAGTGAAAATCTCATTCTAACTTCTCGCAGTATTATATTTCCTATCTCATCTACGTCCTCTTCTCTTTCTATAACATTGCCTTTAAATACATTTCCCTTGTACGGCCCTTCTATTGGTCCTTCCACCTTTCAGCTTTCTCTTCTTTGCTTAGAACTGGTTTTCCATCTGACTTATCGATAGTCTTACAGGTGATTTTCTTTTCTCCAAAGGCCTCTTTAATTTTCCTGTGGGTGGTATCTATCTTTTCCCTAGTGACATATGTTTCTAAATCCTTACATTTATCATCCAGCCATTCCCACTTAGTTATTTTGCGTTCCCTGTCAGTCTCATTTTTTAGAAGTTTGTGTTCCCTTTCGCCTGCTTCATTTGCTACATTTTCATATGTTCTACTTTCATCAACTAAATTCACTGTCTCCTGTGATATCCAAGGATTTCTACTATGCCTTGTCTTTTTACCTATTTGATCCTCTGCTGCATTCACTCTTTCATCTCGCAGAGCTACCCATTCATCCTCTACTGTATTCCTCTGGTCAGTCGTTGCCAAATGCTCCCTCTGAAATCTCAACAGCCTCTGATTCTTCCGTCTTATCCAGGTCCCATCTCTTGAATTTCCTACCTTTTTGCAATTTCTTCATTTTTAATCATCATTTCATAACTAATAAATTGACGTCATAGTCCACATCTGCTCCTGGAAATGTCTTACAGTTTTAAATCTGGCTCCATAGTGAATTACAGTTTCAGGATGCGTTGTCGGCTATGAGACTGAGTTAACAAAGCGTGCACTCTGAAGCGAGAGTCAGCACAAACAGCGAATGAGGCAACAAGTGGGTCGCAGCTGTTCCCAACTTGTTCCGCGAGTTAATGCAATATGTGCGTACGCGCTGGGCCGCGGTCTCTTGTTTAGACCTGATGTCGTCGTGCTTGTGCGGCTGCTTTTGTTCTTTCGTGTACACTCGCCAGTGTTATGTGGCAGTCGTTCGTGTGTACCTCTAACGCTGAGCCGTGTCGTTGAGTAGATGTCATGCGGAAAGTGTGACAGTTACATGTTTCAGTGTTAGTTGTTGTTGTTGTGGTCTTCAGACCAGAGACTGGTTTGATGCAGCTCTCCGTGCTACTCTATCCTGTGCAAGCTTCTTCATCTTCCAGTACCTACTGCAACCTACATCCTTCTGAACCTGTTTACTGTATTCATCTCTTGGTCTCCCTCTACGATTTTTACCCTCCACGTTGCCCTCCAATACTAAATAGGTGATCCCTTGATGCCTCATAATATGCCCTACCAACCGATCCCTTCTTCTAGTCAAGTTGTGCCACAAACTCCTCTTCTCCCCAATTCTATTCAATACCTCCTCATTAGTTATGTGATCTACCCATCTAATCTTCAGCAGTCTTCTGTAGCACCACATTTCGAAAGCTTCTATCCTCTTCTTGTCTAAACTATTTATCGTCCACGTTTCACTTCCATACATGGCTACACTCCATACAAATACTTTCAGAAACGACTTCCTGACACTTAAATATATACTCGATGTTAACAAATTTCTCTTCTTCAGAAACGCTTTCCCTGCCATTACCAGTCTACATTTTATATCCTCTCTGCTTCGACCATCATCAGTTATTTTGCTCCCCAAATAGCAAAACTCATTTACTACTTTAAGCTTCTCATTTCCTAATCTAACTCCCGCATTATCACCCGGTTTAATTCGACTACATTCCATTATCCTCGTTTTGCCTTTGTTGATGTTCATCTTATATCCTCCTTCCAAGACACTGTCCATTCCGTTCAACTGCTCTTCCAAGTCCTTTGCTGTCTCTGACATGATTACAATATCACCGGCGAACCTCAAAGATTTTATTTCTTCTCCATGGATTTTAATTCCTACTCCGAATTTTTTCTTTTGTTTCCTTTACTGCTTGCTCAATATACAGATTGAATAACATCGCCGGCCGAAGTGGCCGTGCGGTTAAAGGCGCTGCAGTCTGGAACCGCCAGACCGCTACGGTCGCAGGTTCGAATCCTGCCTCGGGCATGGACGTTTGTGATGTCCTTAGGTTAGTTAGGTTTAACTAGTTCTAAGTTCTAGGGGACTAATGACCTCAGCAGTTGAGTCCCATAGTACTCAGAGCCATTTGAACCATTTTTTTTGAATAACATCGGGGATAGGCTACAACCCTGTCTCACTCCCTTCCCAACCACTGCTTCCCTTTCATGCCCCTCAACTCTTATGACTGCCATCTGGTTTCTGTACAAATTCTAAATAGCCTTTCGCTCCCTGTATTTTACCCCTGCCACCTTCAGAATTTGAAAGAGAGTATTCCAGTCAATATTGTCAAAAGCTTTCTTTAAGTCTACAAATGCCAGAAACGTAGGTTTGCTTTACCTTAATCTATTTTCTAAGGTAAGTCGTAGGGTCAGTATTGCCTCACGTGTTCCAACATTTCTACGGAATCCATACTGATCTTCCCCGAGGTCGGCTTCTAGCAGTTTTTCCATTCGTCTGTAAAGAATTCGTGTTAGTATTTTGCAGCCGTGGCGCATTAAACTGATAGTTCGGTAATTTTCACACCTGTCAATAGCTGCGTTCTTTGGGATTGGAATTATTATATTCTTCTGGAGGTCTGAGGGTATTTCGTCTGTCTCATACATCTTGCTCACTAGATGATAGAGTTTTGTTAGGCCTGGCTCTCCCAAGGCTGTCAGTAGTTCTAATGGAATGTTGTCTACTCCAGGGGCCTTGTTTCGACTTAGGTCTTTCAGTGCTCTGTCAAACTCTTCATGCAGTATCATATCTCCTATTTCATCTTCATCTACATTCTCTTCCATTTCCATAATATTGTTCTCAAGTACATCGCCCTTGTATAGACCCTCTATATACTCCTTCCACCTTTGTGCTTTCCCTTCTTTGCTTAGAACTGGGTTTCCATCTGCGCTCTTGTATTCATACAAGTGGCTCTCTTTTCTCCAAAGGTCTCTTTAATTTTCCTGTAGGCAATATCTATCTTACCCCTAGTGAGATAAGCCTCTATATCCTTACATTTGTCCTCTAGCCATCCCTGCTAAGCCATTTTGCACTTCCTGTCGATCTCATTTTTGAGACGTTTGTATTCCTTTTTATCTGCTTCATTTACTGCATTTTTGTATTTTCTCCTTTCATCAATTAAATTCAATATCTCTTCTGTTACTCAAGGATTTCTGTTAACTCTCGTCTTTTTACCTACTTGATCCTCTGCTGCCTT
Source organism: Schistocerca serialis cubense (assembly GCF_023864345.2). Taxonomy (NCBI): domain Eukaryota; kingdom Metazoa; phylum Arthropoda; class Insecta; order Orthoptera; family Acrididae; genus Schistocerca; species Schistocerca serialis. The sequence continues at coordinate 11,196,845 of NC_064640.1, forward strand.
CACTATTTCATCTCTCAAAGCTACCCATTCTTCTCCTACTGTATTTCTTTCCCCATTCTTGTCAATCGTTCCCTAATGCTCTCCCTGAAACTCTGTACAACCTCTGGTTTAGTCAGTTTATCTAGGTCCCATCTCCTTAAATTCCCACCTTTTTGCAGTATCTTCAGTTTTAATCTACAGTTCATAACCAACAGATTGTGGTCAGAGTCCGCATCTGCCCCTGGAAATGTCTTACAATTTAAAACCTGGTTCCTGAATCTCTATCTTACCATTATATAATCTATCTGAGACCTTCCAGTATCTCCAGGCTTCTTCCATGTATACAACCTTCTTTCATGATTCTCGAACCAAGCGTTAGCTACGATAAAGTTACGCTCTGTGCAAAATTCTACCAGGCGGTTTCCTCTTTCATTCCTTATTCCCATTCCATATTCACCTATTACATTTCCTTCTCTTCCTTTTCCTACTATCGAGGTTCAGTCACCCATGACTATTAAATTTTCGTCTCCCTTCACTATCTGAATAATTTCTTTTATCTCATCATACATTTCATCAATCTCTTCGTTATCTGCGGAGCTAGTTGGCATATAAACTTGTACTACTGTGGTAGGCGTGGGCTTCGTATCTTTTTTATCTTGGCCACAATAATGCGTTCATTACGCTGTTTGTAGTAGCTTACCCGCATTCCTATTTTGCTATTCATTATTAAACCTACTCCTGCATTATCCCTATTTGATTTTGTATTTATAGCCCTGTATTCACCTGATCAGAAGTCTTGTTCCTCCTGCCACCGAACTTCACTAATTCCCACTATATCTAACTTTAATCTATCCATTTCCCCTTTTTAAATATTCTAGCCTACCTGCCCAATTAAGGGATCTGACATTCCGCCCTCCGATCCGTAGAACGCCAGTTTTCTTTATCCTGATAACCATGTCCTCCTGAGTAGTCCTCACCCGGATATCCGAATGGGGGACTATTTTACCTCCGGAACATTTTACCCAAGAGGACGCCATCATCATTTAACCATACAGTAAAGCTGCATGCCCTAGGGAAAAATGACGGCTGTAGTTTCCCCTTGCTTTCAGCCGTTCGCAGTACCACAACAACAAGGCCGTTTTGGTTAGTGTTACAAGGCCAGATCAGTCAATCATCCAGACTGTTGCCCCTGCAACTACTGAAAAGGCTGCTGTCCCTCTTCAGGAACCACACGTTTGTCTGGCCTCTCAACAGATACCCCCCGTTGTGGTTGCACCTACGGTACGGCTATCTGCATCGCTGAGGCAGGTACGCCTTCCCACCAACGGCAAGGTCCATGATTCATGGGGAGGGAGGCTGTTGGTTGTTCCTTGCCAGATTTCAGCTGCACGCTCTCCACGCGATACAAACCATGGGAATGAAAAAATTTCGACTCATGACGTTTTCTGAGCAAGTTCTGCCGGGAGATACGGAGTTCTTCCTAGAGTGTCTGCCCGTCAACACATTTCAAAATTTCTGCTACACACAAATACCGGTCACACAAGCCTATGACTACTCGTATCAATCTTCTTTGAATACGCTCTTTGCTCCCCACTAGATGAGCAATACTCAGACATGAACCGAACAAGTGTTTTGAATGCAGTGTTTTTGTGGCGACTCAAACTTGAAAGAAAAAATCCCTGAGAATTCCATGTGTGAGGAAGACGGTGTCAAGAAGCTCCTGATAACTTAATGGCGAGCGGGGAGGGGTAGAAATGGCTACTTGCCTCTCAGCTGAGATATACTACCCATAGACAGTAGTTTAACTGCAGTTTTTAAATGTGTGAATTCCTAAGGGACCAAACTGCTGAGGTCATCGGTCCCTAAACTTACACACTATTTAAACTAACTTACGCTAAGAACACACACACACACACACACATGACCGAGGGAGCACTCAAACCTCCTGCGGGAGGGGCCGCGCAGTCCGTGCCATGGCGCCTCGAACCACCATGCCACCACGCGCGGCTGCAGTTTTTAAACATCCATAATTTATACGGAATAATATTCATATAGCTAGTACACTTTGAAATATGAAGTATTTAAAAATTTGTTATTTATAAAACTGAATAAAATTAAATTTCAGTGCATGGTTAAAAACACAGAATTCCATATTATACGAAATTCCTGAAATTCCCCGTGAAGTTCACGATCTTTTCAGGTAAAATGTAATTCCCTGAGAATTCCAAGTTTTCCAGAAGAATCGCCACCCAGGTATTCTACCAATGTATCGTAACACGACATTTACTCTACCTACAATTAAGCCTGGATGATCGTTCCGCTATATATCTCTACACATTGTTATTCCTAAATATGTGTATGGCATGACTGTTTCTACTTGCGAGTAATTAATCTGTCATCAATTAATTAATCAATAGTTACTACAGTTTTATTTTGCGTGAAATACACAGTTTCGTATTTCTCTATATTACGAAAAAGTTGCGAGCTCTAACTGCACATTACCGCACGGTTTAGAAATCAAAGTTTCCTTGAAGGTAACTGCACCATCTGCAAATGCCTGAGATTTCAATCAATACTATCCGCTGATAGTGGATGACTGTCCATCTACGATGACATGTTGCGTCCTGTCTATCAGATAACTTTCGATCCAGTAGCAAATCTGGATAGTTAAGACATGAGAACGAATTTTCTTCAGAAGGTGTCGGTTTCGTATTGATTCATAAACTTTTCGAAAGTCTAGAAACATAGAATCAACTTGCTTTCCTCTGTCCACGACATTGTTTATATTACGTAAAGAGAGCGAGCTGAGTTTCGCATTCTTGATTCTTCCGGAACACATGCTGATTTTCATGGAAAAGGTTATTTAGTTCCAAATAGGTCATGATGCTTCAACGCAGAATATGTTCTAGTATTCCGCTACACAGCCAGAGCCGGCCGCGGTGGCCGAGCGGTTCTAGGTGTTTCAGTCCGGAACCGCGCGACTGCTACGGTCGCAGGTTCGAATCCTGTCTCGGGCATGGATGTGTGTGATGTCCTTAGCTTAGTTAGGTTTAAGTAGTTCTAAGTTCTAGGGGACTGATGACCTCAGATGTTAAGTCCCATAGTGCTCAGAGCCATTTGAACCATACACAGCCAGAGTGTCCATATGAAACCCTTATGATTTCCAAATGCAGTTAAAAAAACCTTCGAGACATACATACTTGCGATTTGCGGCTTCATGTGAAGCAACTTAAAATGTTTTGTGCAGATTTTTTCCAAGCAATTCTTTTTGGTTTTTTTCGGGTGCCAAATAATTATCATTAACGATTACACCTAAAGAGAGTGCCCAATGCGTAATGTGGTATGCAGAAACGAAATCACCCATTGCTGTCCAAAGAAATTTCCGACGTGAGTTTTAACGGAAACCATCCGACGTTAAGACGATTAAGAATTGGTATGACATGTTTCTAACCACTGGAAGTGTAAATAGACAGTCAATGTCTGGCAGAAAATGCGAATCTGATCCAATGGGAGAGGAGATCAGTGAGACCTTCCAAAGAAGCCTATCAAAGTGAGTCACGGGAGTTGAACATCCCTCGCTCGACAGTTTCACAGACTTGGCTTGCATGCTCACAAAGCTCAAATTGTGCGCACTGAAGCGAAACGACTTGCACCATCGCCAAGAATTTGCTATTGAGTTAGTGGACAGGATCGAGTAAAACCCCAGCTATGTCGATTTCTCTGAGGCAGCAACCTTCCACACATGTGGGAAGGTTAATCGGCGCAACAATAGCACTGGGGTTCGGAAAACCCCCACCCTTTTCAGGAACATGTCAGAGATAGCGAAAACGTGAATGTGTTGTGTGCGGTAACAAAAGACAGCAAACTTGGACCATTTTTCTTCATCGATCAAACAGTGACAGGAACCGTTTAGCTGGACGTGCTCCAGCAATTCGTTGTCCCTAAGCTTCTTCCTACTCAGCCAAAGGTGAGTTTCCGGCAGGACAGTGCACCACCGCACTGGAGAACACATGTTCCTGACTTCCTGGACAGAGCATTTCCACAGAGGTGGATAAGACGTGGCGGATCAACCAAGTGGCCACCGCGATCTACGTACATAAGCTATCTGGATTTCTCCCTGTGGAGTTATGTGAAACACGTTGTGTGTGCCTAACCTGTACGTGACCTTGATCTCTGCATAAAAATTGTGGATGCAATAACCTCCATCACCCCATTCTTGCTTGTGCGCTCGTGGCTTGAAATAGAGTATAGTGCAGTCTAGATATTGTACGGGATACGAAAGGAGTCCATGTAGAAATGTATTATTTTTTTGCCAAAAAGTTGCGAGTTACTTTACATGGTGCCATAAACCGCAAGTATGTATGTCTACCAATTCTGTTTAATTGCATTTGGAAATAAGGGAAGTTTCATGTGAAAACCCTGTATATCTTTAACCATCATTGTTTTAGGAACTGCACACCAATTCAGGCGCAACGACGTTTCAAATCCCTGTTAGGAGATCATGTTTTCTTCGAACAGGTCATGATCAGATTGCTCCCCATTCCTTGGCTACGTAATCTTTTAATGCGTCTCTAACGATCTGAATGTCGACAGCCAGCCGTAAGCTTCCTTCCTTCCCTCCTCCTTTCCTTCTTTCTTTACTTCTTTCACAAGAAGTGATTTTACTTAATTCTATCAACAGCTATTTTTGTTACGTAAGGAATAAAACGACGTACTCGTTTGCAGAAGAGTGTACCTGATTGCCAAATTCTCTTATCTTGTATTGTGGTGTGAGATTTCCGCAGTTTTGTTATATCAAATGTGTGCTTCAACTGCCACCGGCACATCAATACCACCAAAAATTGTAATCATTTTCAAGTATTTTTGACAGGAGTATTTCAGTTGGAATTCCTGTTTTTAATTCTTATCGAGGGAGAAACATGCGTCTTCGAGAGCTGCGAAGTGACTAAGAAATAATTTTAAAAATGTAACAGTCCTTACGTCACGTGCATTTCCTCTATGTTTTCTGGTTTTTAAATACAATAACTGTTTTCCGAAACAACGTGTAATTCTTCCAACGATCACTTTAACCGAAAAAACTTTTGCAGATAATTAAAAGGTAGGTCTTGATACAAATGTTAAGTTGCTGCTTCGAACGAGTTTGAGAACCTGCAAGTAGTGGTTCGAATCATGAAAGACCCTCAACAATCAAAACCTCACAAATTTTGAAAGCACGCACGCTAAAATAAAAAAATATCAGTGGCTGGTGCAAGAAAATTTATGAGCCTACATGTACGAGCAGTTACGAGGCTTTGATCCAATATTGCCAGAAAAACAGCAGCTCCGTTAACTACGCAACTTGTACTTATGTTCAGAAAGAGTGCGGTTGGGTTGGGTTGTTTGGGGGAAGAGACCAAACAGCTAGGTCATCGGTCTCATCGGATTACGGAAGGACGGGGAAGGAAGTCGGCCGTGTCCTTTCAAAGCAACCATCCCGGCATTTACCTGGAGCGATTTAGGGAAATCACGGAAAACATAAATCAGGTTGGCCGGACGCGGGATTGAACCATCGTCCCCACGTATGCGAGTTCAGTGTGCCAATCACTGCGCCACCACGCTCGGTTCAGAAAGAGCGTCGCGTCGCAGTTCACACGAGTTACTTGAAATATCTAAAACCACCCACATTTTCCCAATGTCATCATAATAGATGTACCCTTCTGACTGGATCATTACGGTGACCCCAATAACTTAAACAAGCGAGATGGGGCAGTAGTTACCATACCGGACTCGCATCAGATAACAATAGTTCAAATCCACATCAGTTCAAACGTAAGTTTCCGTGGTTTATTGCAAATGCTGGGATCGTTCTTTTCAAAAGGACACGACCGACGTCCTTCACGTCACCAGTGACGTCGTTGTCGTCGTCGAAGAGACATTAAACACTAATCTTCCTGGGTACACGCTGTCCACCACGACTGTGAGGTTCTCGTGCCTTGTAAGTCGTGATTATAACAGATGATGCCTGTTACTACCGCCTGAGGCAGCATGGAGACATCAGTAAATGACGGAAAAAAGCTGCAGCGTGATAATGCAACTCTCCACTTCCCAAGCCGTGTCTTTTGTTTTCGCCTTACCTTCATTTTTAACCGAACAAAGTGTCATGCGAATCTACCAAATCCCGTAGTAGAGTAACATACATCTTAGGCTGCTTCGTGCTTTCAAATAGTTCAAATGGCTCTGAGCACTATGGGACTTAACATCAGAGGTCATCAGTCCCCTAGAACTTAGAACTACCTAAACTTAACTAACCGAAGGACATCACAGACATCCATGCCCGAGGCAGGATTCGAACCTGCCACCGTAGCGGCCGCGCCGTTCCAGACTGAAGCGCCTAGAACCGCTCGGCCACTCCGGCCGGCGCTTCGTGCTTTAAGCAAGGACGTACCCACGGAGGGCAGGGGAGATTATTCAAATATACTCTAGTCAATTAAGTACCCTGTACTTACTAGGCATCTGTAATAAAATGGTAGCATTATTATGTTTAGTGATTAACAAACACTATTTTTCAATCGTTTTGAGTTGCTTTGTGCCTTCCCCCCGTCCCACTAACACAATATTAATGAGTTCCCCCTCATCTCCTCAGATTCTTTAAGGCTTCGAAATGTGCTAGGCGAAGAAAGTGCTTTGGTAGGGAAGGAAAGGAAGTTTCAGTGTGCCTCCCATACGGAGGTATGAATCATATGCACAATATTACTCTATTATGTGAGTGGATGACTGGGTCAGTCGGTTGGATAGAGCGAGGTGACGTAACGGTAAGTACACGGAACCGTGGTCGGGAGAAGAGCGGTCCTAAATACCCGTCCCGCCATCCAGATCTGAGTTTTCCGTGGTTCCCCTAAGTCACTTAAGGGGCAGTCCTCATTGAAAATTTCAAAAAATCGATTTTTTTGCTTACAATGTTCACTGGTTTGTTTACCTTATTCTAGAATTCAGAACAAGTTCGGCAGAAACTCCATTATCGAGTTACAAGGCAAAAAGTGTCTCTGAAAATCATTCACAGCGGGAAAAAGACAGTCAACATTGAATTTCAACGACAGCCTAACAGGCATTACGGAAATTATGGTGGTGGTGCTAAGTTCCTATGGGACCAAACTGCTGAGGTCATCGGTCCCTAGGCTTACACACTACTTAATCTAACTTAAACTAATTTACGCTAAGCACAACACACACACACCCATGCCCGAGGGAAGACTCGACTCGAACCTCTGACGGGGGTCGGAAATTATGAACGTGCTCGAACTTGAGATTGGACCGGCCTGTTTCAAATTCTGCACACAAGCGGACGAAAATCACGTCGAGCGAACAGAGGAGCGGATGACAGAAGCTGCCGAAGAGGTCCCCAGGACCACCACGGCCACAAAGAAGAATTGCTGTATGGTCCAGAGATCGTATGTTTAACTTAACTACATTAAATTTAACCCAAAACTTTAACGCGTTTTTCTAAACTGCATTTTTAAAATAGGCGGGAAACATAATACGATTTTGGTCGGAATTTGATGCTGGCATTCTAAATTGAGGTCACTATCAGCCTACATCACCGTTTTGCGATATCTTCAAAAGTCTATTTTCGGTGGTCGAAGAAAATATTTGTTTCAACCCATTTCTTTTAGAATTTAATGTTTTTAATTTGTCTTATGTGTGCTGATAGAAAAATACAATGAAAATCACTTACACAAAATTATTTTGTTACGGGTCCAATAGGTGGGCTTCGGGAATTCCCGTCGATGACCAATGTTCCGGCTGCAAGGGGTCATTCATCAAGGTGTGGCGGTCACAGAGAGCGTCAGATGTGGGCACAAAAATGGTTTTTAAAGACAAAAGTTTAAGGAATAAAAATATATCATCAGATTTAGCATTGTTTTTTATTTTACTTGAAAAATATCACGAAAATCACCTATTGTATTGCGTTCAAAGGGGGCGGCTCCCCCCTTAAGGCAAATGTCGGGATGGTTTCTTTCAAAACCACATAGCTGATTTCCTTCCTCAATGAGCCACTGTTCCGTCGCTGACGACATTGAACCCTTTCTTTCAATCTCGTGGCGTTTGTACTTTTGTATCTGTCTCAGGTGCTAGTTGACCGGTGTTGTTATTCACCCTAGATACGTCGTCCCGGATGTTGTCCCACCATTTGCTTCTGGGTTTTCCTCTTCCTCGAGTTCCATCTACTTTTCCTGAGAATGCTACATTAGGCAATCTATCCTCCATCATTCTTCTCACATGACTTGTCCAACTTTGTATTCTCTTCTTTAGCACTGTGACGGCGTTAAGGTGTTTGTACAACTTCCGTAGTTCACTATTTTAATTTCTGATACTTCAGTCTCTGGTATCTACATCGATTACAATTTCTTAACACTTTTCATTCGAATATTAATAGTTTTTTCATATCTTCTCTCCTAGACGTTAAAGCTTCAAATCAATATCATAATACCGACATTATAGTAGATCGATATAAGCGTACTTGGAAGTTGGAGCTGGGCAGGCTTCTTCCTAAGATTTCAGAATAAACGCCAAGTGTTCTTTTAGCACCTGTTAGTCGTCCATAGAGCTATATCCGTTCTATTTTCCTTACTAAAGAGAGTCTCTAAGTACTTCAGAAATATACATTATATGAATATTACTGCACCAAAAGGGATACATGTGGCCGACGTGAACTTTGGGCAAAAGATTAGGTACAGGACGATAAACAAGTTACGAGCATTGCAAAACTGTACACGGTCCCCGTCTCTGAGAATTCAGTATGCTGCGAAGCCCATATGTGCTGCAATGAGAACACCTAAAAGTCGTGGCACGCAAATAAAGTATGTCTAAATATGAACCTGAGATTCTCCCTCGGTACGGTTTCTACGTCCGCCCGCAAAGCTCAACAGCAGTTGCTGGAGGATCACGATGGACAAGTTGCCCAGGCACATTTGACGGGCAAAATATCACGTGAACATACTGACCAGAGAGACATGGGAACTCGTCATTCTTCAAAGAAACTGAATAACGTGGATGTCTCCGTCAGGCTGTTCGCGGACGACGCTGCTGTAGATGGTTACGTTGCAACCCCATAAATCTCTAGCCGAATGCAGGAGGACCTGGAAGTGTCCGGCGATTCTCGCATGGGCAGGCTGCTGACCCAAAACACAAATAAATTTAACGTACTGCTCATAAATAGGAGGAAATGCCATTAACGTTCCATTACAATAAATCACTGGAATGGTAAAAATCGTAAAATATCTAGAAGTAACCGTCGGGTGCACTCTAAACTGGGAAGACCGTAGAAAACGAGTTACAGGAAAAGGTTCATTTGAAGAAATACACGGCAGTCTAATTCATCAATAAAAGAAGTGTCTTACAAAGCTCGTTGACCTATTAAATTGTACCTCGGTCTGCGACACTTTACAAGTAGAATTAATAGAAGAGACATAGAACGGCCAAATAAGAGTGGCGCGTTACGTCACAGTTTCGTTAAGTAAACACGAGAGCGATATGGAGATTCTCATCGTATGCTCCAAAAGACGCGTTACGTATCGAAGAGACGTTTTGTGTTACAATTCCGAGAGCGTAAGTAGCTGAAAGAGTTACGAGACATATTACTTCCTCCCACATACATCTCTCGAAATGACCACGATGGTATAAATCAATGAAATCTGAGCTCATACGTAGGTTTATCGACAGAAGTTTTCCACTTCGCACTGTTTGCGATTGGATCAGGAAAGGGAGGAAATCATAGTGGTATCAAAAGTACCTCTGCCACGCATCATGTAGTAGCTTACGACAAGAGAGGTAGCTGAAGACGCAGAAAGCAAGCAAATTCCTCGTCACTTGTGGCTAGACACCGTCCTGTTGGAACGTGGCACATCCAGTTGCCTGATGATGCAGCGGTTGCTTTTCATACCGCCCTCTGTACATATGGGACGAGACTGTCTAGTCACATTAATGTGACCACCTGTGAAAAGCCCGAATAGCCACCTTTTGCAGCGCGGAACGCTGCAAGATGTGCAGGAAGCAACTCAGTCCGCTACGACTCTAGTACCGTGGCCAGTTGCACTAGGTGCCTCATTTGAGAATCCATGGCGCGAACGGCCCGACTGAGGTGGTCCCACAGATCCTCGATTGGGTTTAATACGGGTCGGTAGTCAGGGGAGTACGGTAAATTCATCCTGTTGCTCTCTGAACCACGTACGTACACTGCAAGCTGTGTGGCCTGTTGCATTTTCCTGTTGGTATATGCCATCGTGCATGTTGCAGGATAGATGAATGCTTGTGTTGATCCTCTGTGCCTTCCAGAACGACGAGATCACTCAGGGAATGCCACTATTGCATTCCCCAGATCATAACACTCCCTCCTCCGCCCTGGGCCCGTCCGACGATTGTTACAGAGTGTTTGCTTTCTTCCCGATGGAGCATAAAACGTGATTCATTAAAAAATCCCGTCTGTCGAAACTCAGTGACATCCAGCTGCCTTACTAGCGTGCAAATTCCAGCCTTCGTCGCCGATGAACAGCGGTCAGCATCGGAGCATGAACCAGACGCCTGCTGCAGCAACGTTCGCTGAACTGTCGTTGAGGAGACACTAGCCCCTTGGTTAAAAAAAAAAAAAAATGGTTCAAATGGCTCTGAGCACTATGGGACTTAACACCTGAGGTCATCAGTCCCCTAGAACTAACTAACCTAAGGACATCACACACATCCATGCCCGAGGCAGGATTCGAACCTGCGACCGTATCGGTCGCGCGGTTCCAGACTGAAGCGCCTAGAACCGCTTGGCCACCCGGGCCGGCCCCTCGGTTCATCTGGGCGGTCAGGTGCTCAACAGTTGCACGTCTATTAGCGTGTACACATCTCCGCAGCTGTTATTCATGCCTGTCATATATGCCCCGTGGTGCACTACAGTTTTGTAGTTTCCTCGCCGCCGGTTTTGGATAGCGCCATTTTGCCATGCCCGGTATACTTTAGGCACAGCATCACACAAATAGTTCACAAACTTTGCTTCTTCGGGACTGTTTCCACCCCGCCACCTGCCGCCTGTGAGTGGTTATTTCATGCTGACGTCGAACATAGGCCGTGGTCACATAATGTGACTGGACCGCGTAGTAGTTGGCCAAACCATCACAGTTGGTGTCAACCGCCCTGCTGCTTAAATGCAGGCTGCCACGTACATGTGCATCAGTGCAGAATAAATTAAAGTGGGACTCGTCAGGAAATGGTAAAATTTGCCACTCGTCACGTCAATGTCGACGTTTCAGTGCCCACTGATGTCTGAGACGTTTGTGCTTTCTCTCGAATTTAAGCACACGATTTGCCACGTATGCCGACAATCCGACCTGCAGCAGCGGGAGTCGATCCATCTACACAGTCAGGTCCACATCAGCTTCCTGTTCCAACAGTGCGCCACCACTGTGAGTGTTATTGTATCGTTCGTCAGAGCTACGCGAACAAGGTTGGTGCGGTGGTCACGTTTTGTGGTCTAGCACATTACAATCGCTGCGTACGACCAACTTCTATCACGCAGACATCACTGTCGTAGCAGGAATGTCACGGTACAACAAACCTTTTTTCCCAGAGTCAGATCATTCTAGCCCCTTAAAACTGTCCCGTTTCCTGAAATTGATCGCTGTGACATTGACGGGGAGTACTGGTACTTGCTTCTACGGTTCCATTTCGTTTGACGATTCTTTAGTTACTGACTTTACGCCATCAATTTGCCATCGTATAACCTGATGAGCCACCTGCCTAATAGCGTATTGGTCCACCGTTGGAACGCAATACCACAGCAGTTCTGTGTGACACGGATTCGCCAGTTCCTTGGCGGATTTCCTGAAGTACGTGGTGACAGACGTACTCGCACAGGTTACGGAATTCCCGTAACTTACAGACCGGTGGTTTGCGGGCGCGGAGCTGGCGTCCAATAGCGTCCCAGATGTGCTCCGTCCGGTTCAAATTAGGCAGATTTGGTGGCCAACACATCAACGTGAGTTCACTATCATCCTCGTCAACCCAAACGGACGGTTATGTTGTTGTCTACGTTGCCCTCGATCTTACCCATATATTTTCCGTTAGGTTCCTCATGGTGCCAGCGATCCAATCGAGCTTGCCTAGCTGTTTCCCGACACTGATTCTTCGTTTATTACATTTACAGAAGCTTCGATGTGTTGACTTCCATCCGGTAACTTTCACTTTCTTTCACATTCTGTGTCAGTGCAAGTTTTGCTCCTGTACCTAACTTATAGAAGTTCTCTATCTCCTTAATTTATGGGTGCGTTCAATCTGCCCACATCGCTGCGAGGGTGTAACGGAATTTTCTTGTCCAAGCTGTCCATTGTTGCCTGTGTTCTGTTCACAACTGCCTCTTGGGTGCCAATAGTGCTTTTTTCTTTTAAATATGTTCTCCAGTTACGGCAGCAGTATGTCCTGTTTTAGGTGGAAGCTGGCCTCTTTGTCTCAACTGTTGTTCAGGTAGAAATGGCTGAGAGCTAAGTTACCTCTCCCTCGCGCTGAGGCGGGTCGGCTCCGTTTTCAGAAATACTTGCTGCTGCTTTATCAATCTTCTGCTATTGCACAGTTGTAGAATAAAGAAGTACACCAGAAAAAATTAAAATAACTGGCACAGAATTTAGAAGGAAGGTAGATAATGTGAAGGTAAAGCTCCAGCTCTGGCTTTACACGGACCAATCTGGCCCGACCGACCGCCGTGTCACCCTATCCCAAATGGCGTCATCGGATGCGGTATGAAGGGGCACATGTTCAGCACACCACTCTCGCGGTCGTTGTCGGGTTTCTCGAACTTTGAACCGCTGATAATCGGTCGAGTAGCCTCAAGAGGCTGGGTGCATCCCGTACCAGTCCTCCCACCTGGCAGTACCGGCAATCGAACCCGAGCCCCCCGCATGGCACCCAGCTCGGAAGCGGACAATTTGGTACGAAGTGAGGCACCAAAAAAAGTGAACAATGTTGACAACTGAGAGAGTCAATTTACAAACCAATCTTGGCACATACAGGTGAAAGCTATGTCAAGTCACCATCAATTTAGAGACCACAACGATCTGGACTCAAATCATTCGTTATCACAGTGTGCATTTTACTAACTGCTTCTGTTATACCTTACCGCATTAGCGGTTTAGTTTCAGTCGCGTCTGGAACTTTGGTAGGTCTAAAATTACAGCTGGCTGTAACTTAAGGCATCTGCAAATACTCTTGCTGAAAAAACGTTAAGCGCCTACAGGGAGAGGATAAAGCTTAACGGGAGATCAAATGTTGAGAGATTATGTGGTTTTATTTCAGTGATTACAAAATCAAGTTAAATGAGCAACGAAATCGGTAGTAGGAGTACACTGCTGGTCCCTTGCCAGTAAGATTTTGCACCCTGTTGGTTCTGGGTGGATGCAGTGATTTGGTTGATACGAGTGTCATGCAGCGATTGTATTCTTTATTCACGTACGTTCGCCAACAAATGTTGTAACTAGCCCAAGATATCTCGAATATTGACACTGGGATGGAGTTGACGCCTGAACTGGCCCACATAAGTTTTGTTGGGAACAGATTGGGACATCTTGCAATCCTACATCATGCAGGCAGTTCATAGAGGCACGTGCTGTATGAGGACGAGCGTTGTCTCGTTGGAAGATGCTACCAGGACATTGTCTCATGACAAGTAACATACAGAGAGCACAAAATGCCTGTGACGCACTGCTGTGCCATCAAAGTTCCCTGAATAGCTGTCAGAGGTGACTTGAAATCATACACGCAGGCTCCCCACGCTATGACAGTAGGGTTAACACCAGTGTGTTTCTCCAAGAGACTGGCAGAATGTGTCCTCTCCTTTCGGTGTCGCATACTTGCAGAGTTGACCATCCGAGGTAGTGCCGAAACGGGATTAGCTACGTCATACGTCAGTAGTTCATGCTTCCCATTTATGGCATCACTCACTCCATAAGCAGTTGTCTAAAGTTGTGGTGTTACCAGCAGTCTGTCTTATGCTGATCTCCAACGAAAAGTCTGGGATGACATGGAGTTTCGGTGTGAGTCCATTATTAGTGCCCCGAAGGCAGAAGCGGATGTGAAAGGGTTACGATGAGCTGGGTCCAACCCTTCCTTGCTGTTGTCAAATATGGTCGACGATGACCTTGACGACGTTGTGGTTGCCGTTATGTTTCCATTTTGTTCTTAATTAGGCCACTGTTACATCCAAACCTCCCACATACATGTACACTGCACAAGTCGACCAGCCGACCGTATGGGGACCCATAATGACGCCTCTTTCAAATTTAGTTAGTTTACGAGAACACACACCATTTTCCATGCTCCCTGACAAAATGATTAAGTGATTACAATACTAACGCACTCTGGTGGCACAGATGGTTGCAGCTCCAATAATTTACATTCCCCGCTGATAGCATGCTTACCTACGGAATTATATCTGCATCGGACCACTTCTTCAAGGAGCTTAACTTTTTTATTTTTACTTTATTTATTTATTTTTGTCAGATTATGGACCAATTTTAGTAGACTCTCAGTTTAAGAAATCGAGTCTTAGGCGGGGGCTGCCTACGCGACGCACACGTGAAAGATTCAGCCGGCGATCTCCATGTCGACGAGTTGGTTCCGAAGCACTTAGGACAGGAAAAGCGCTGTCGCTGTTCCACTATCACTGCAGGCACTTCCCTGCTGACTCAGCAGGACATTCAGGGACCCAGGAAGAGGGAGGGCAGGAAACAAGGCTTGTGCTTAAAGCCATTCTCTCGTGATGTGACGTGAAAGCTGAAGTGACCGGCAGCGAAACGAGCTTTGACGTCATAACGATGCGGAACATTCACGGGCGTGGATATCGCATACCCATCAGATTTCGGCAAAATGCTACGAAACGTGAAACAGATACGATTCAAGATCGCTTACTGACAAATAAACCTACCCAAGGGATGCACTTCGATTTTGATCGGCTTTTAGTACGTTGTAGTATAGAGCAAAATAAGACACACGTATTTTTTTTATACATGTCCATACGACCATTCATGGACTGAAACACCACTTGAAAAAACTGAGTTAAATATTTATAAATGAATACCGTTGACACGATAACAGACACAAAAGAACTTCAAATGAAAGTTCTATGGTTTTTAATGTATAACAGGTGCATCCAGATTTATCGAAAAATCCATTTCTTTCGAAATGCCCTCCCCTCTACTATTTTGTTTTTAATTTCGACGATTGACTAGTAGAAAATTCAATCATATGTGATGAAGTGCAATTCCAAAAGACGGATTTGTCAGAAATAAGCTAGAATATCACTCTATCGCTGTGACAGTGCTCAATGTGTGTCCGCTTGAGTGTCAGTTGTCACGTTGGGTTGTTTAGTAAGTCTTACCAAGAAACACAGTATATACATAAAATCTGCGCAATAACAAGGAAGCACAGAATTGTTCGGGTAAAAAAAAAAAAAAAACTGTTGACTGCATGTTTTTCAAGAGGATGTTTCCACTCTGTTAACGGTCGCATGGCGCGTATAAAAACGTATTTATGTCTTATTTTGCTTTACATCAAAACACATTCATAGTCGATCAAAATTGAAGTGCATCCCTTGAGTAGGTGTTCTTGTAAGTCACTGGCTGGATTAAGGAGCCGCATATTGGAATTTAGCTTATCCTGCTATGGACTACGGTTGTTTTAACTGTTTCTCCTTTCTGGTCTCCATATTTCTCTCATCATTTCTCGACACCTCTCTCTCTCTCTTCTTTCTTCTGTCAAAGTGTCTCCAGTATTCTTCCTGTTTTTTTTTTTTTCTTGGAAACTAAAAGAGTCTTTTGGAGTAACTTGGAGTTCGTCCATGTCCCTTCTCACTTCTTTGCAATGTGTGTTATCCATTTTTAATTTACCAAAGTAAGTAAACAGTCTTTTTGTCGGTCTGTTGGAATTTGGCCATAGAAAGTTGTTGTTCTTTCCTTAATTATCTACATCTACATGGATACTCTGCAAATCACATTTAAGTGGCTGGCAGAGGGTTCACCGAACCACCTTCACAGTTCTCCATTATTCCAATCTCGTATAGCGCGCGGAAAGAACGAACACCTACATCTTTCCGTACGGCCTCTGATTTCCCTTATTTTATCGTGGTGATCCTTTCTCTCTATGTAAGTCGGTGTCAACAAAATATTTTCGCATTCGGAGGAGAAAGTTGGTGATTGGAATTTCGTGAGAAGATTCCGTCGCAACGAAAAACGCCTTTCTTCTAATGATGCCTAGCCCAAATCCTGTATCATTTCAGTGACAGTCTCTCCCATATTTCGCAGTAATAAAAAACGTGAAGCCCTTCATTGAACTTTTTCGATGTACTCCGTCAGTCCTATCTGGTAAGGACCCCACACCGCGCAGCAGTATTTTAAAACAGGACGGACAAGTGTGGTGTAGGCAGTCTCCTTAGTAGCTCTGTTACATTTTCTAAGTGTCCTGCCAATAAAACGCAGTCTCTGATTAGCCTTCCCCACAACATTTTTTGTGTGTTCCTTCAAATTTAAATTGTTCGCAATTCTAATTCCTAGGTATTTAGTTGAAAAACGGCATTTATATTAGGCTGATTTATTATGTAACCGAAGTTAAACGGATTCCTTTTAGTACTCATGTGGATGACCTCACACTTTTCGTTATTTAGGGTCAACTGCCACTTTTCGCACCATTCAGATATCTTTTCTATATCGTTTTGCAATTTGTTTTGATCTTCTGATGACTTTATTAGTCGATAAACGACAGCGTCACCTGCAAACAACCTAAGACGGCTGTTCAGATTGTCTTCCAAATCGTTTATATAGATAAGGAACAGCAAAGGGCCTATTAATACTACCTTGGGGAATGCCAGAAATCACTTCTGTTTTACTCGATGAATTTCCGTCAATTACTACGAACTGTGACCTCTCTGACAGGAAGTCACAAATCCAGTCACATAACTGAGACGATATTCTATAAGCACGCAATTTCACAATAAGCCGCTTTTGTGGTACTGCGTCAAAAACCTTCTGGAAATCCATAAATACGGAATCGATTTCAAATCCCCTGTCAATAGCACTCAACATTTCATGCGAATAAAGAGATAGTTGTGTTTCACAAGAACGATGTTTTCTAAACCCATGTTGACTGTGTGTCAATAGAACACTTTCTTCGAGGTAATTCATAATGTTCGAACACAACACATGTTCCAGAATCCTGCTGAAAATGGACGTTAATGATATGGGCCTGTAACTTAGTGGATTACACCTACTCCCTTTCTTGAATATTAGTGTGACCTGTGCAACTTCCCAGTCTTTGGGTACGGATCTTGCGTCGAGCGAACGGTTGTATACGATTGTCAAGTATAGAGCTAATGCATCAGCATACTCTGAGAGGAACCTAATTGGTATAGAGTCTGGACCAGAAGACTTACTTTTATTAAGTGATTTAAGTTACTTCACAACTCCGACGATATTTACTTCTACGTTACTCATGCTGTCAGCTGCTCTTGATTCGAATTCTGGAATATTTACTTCGTCTTCTTTTGTGAAGGCATTTCGGAATTTTTCCAACATGTATTCACTGTTATGACACCCCTTCTATATTGCGTTTGCTCTTTTAACTGGTCCCAAAATGTTCTCTGTATTTTTCTTACTGAGATTTCCTGTACTTCCATCATAGCCTTTTTTGTTAAACATTCTGCTGCTTAAAGTGCTTTCGGGCGAATTACTGTAGAATAGTGTGTGAATTTAACATTGACGGATATTGATTTCATATTATATACGTCCTTGGTGAGGTAGTATAGTGTTTTCAGCTTATTGACTCTTGCCTTAATGGCTTCTTTCTCCGGAAATATCTTGTTCAATTACTCCTCCTAAATACTTGAACTTGTTAGTCCATCAATACTTCCATTTTTAGTTTTCATTATATTTGGAGCTGTCTTAATGTTTGATATAAATTTATTTTTCTCAAAGGAGATTTCTAAGCCTGATTTTTAAGCTTGTTCTTTAAGCATCTAGTCGCTGTGTCCGTTGAGTCTGAAAAAATTGCTAGGTCAGTCGCAACGCTAAGAAGCCTATTTGCAAGTTGTCCATTTTATGACCTAATAGGTTAGGTTATACTGATTTGGCTTTCTCCTACTGACATTCTCCATTCCCTTATGATTTTTTTCTACAATACAATCAAAGAGCAGCGGGGAGAGCCCGTCTCCCTGCCTCACTCAAGTTTTGATCTCAAGACTTCTAGAATTTTCACCCCTAAATTTCACTTTAGAATTCGTGTTTATTATAGTTTGTTTAATTAGAGCTCTGGTTTTACTGCCTAAGTCTAGTTCATTGAGTATTTCAAGCAGTGACTTCCTATCAACTGAGTCATAGGCTTCCCTGGAGTCAACAATAGTGGTTAGGAAATTGTTAGATAATTTTTTCTTGTATGTTATTATTGATTTTTAGTTGAGCGTCTGCTCTGAACATGAACTTCTTTTTTACCTAAAAGCATATTGATATTCACCGGTTTGAGAGCCGCGTTGTTGTTCCGACCTAGCTAATAATGTTTCTGATAATATTTTGTACTTAACCAACAGGTGAGAAATACCTCTGTAGTTCTTGACATCGGTTATCACCTGATACGTTCATTGGGTGGATCAAGGCTGTCTTCCAGTCTTCAGGAATCCCTTCTGTTAACCAAATAATTTGGACGATTTCGGTTAGCTTGTTTAGGAATTTGTTATTTAAATATTTCCAAAGTTCTGCAATTATGGTGTTTTATTATTTTTTAGAGATTTGACGATTTCTTTGATTTACGCTTTCGTTGGCGAATCTGAGTCCGGGTGCTGAGTGTTTCCGTGTATAAAGTTAAATCTTGATTTCGGACATTCAAAATTTAATACATTTTCAAAATACTTTGCTAAAATGTCATTTTTCTTGATTAAAAAACTAAACTCCGTCCGAGCAGGCCTCGAAAGACCCTAACGGTACTGACCGACCGCAGCAGTGTCGTCCTCAGCCCACAGGCGTGTGGTCAGCCCACTACGGCTGAATGCGCCTCACTTGTCAACAGCCCCATCCAGCGCTTAACTTCGGCGATCTGACGGGAACCGGTGTTGCCACTACGGTAAGGCCGTTGGCAAAGTTTTTTTTATTATTATGTGTTATTTTTGCACTTTTCTCTTTAAAGCAAAGGTTAGGTGGAGAATATTTATTTGATTTTCTTTTAAATATTTTACGTAAATTTCTGGTATTGTTCATTTTGAAATTGTGATCTTCCGGTTTTAAATTGTTTTTACGAAATTTATTAAATTCCTCATTAGTTTGGCTGTTTCCTTCCTCGTTTCAAGGAATCTCGTCCTGTTTCCCACGTGATTGTCTTTATTCCACTTTTGTTATACATTTTCTTTTTTTTTGTGTCTGCTTCATCACATTCCAAACTCTACCGCACATGTCTTTTAATTTAAAGCTAAACTGCCACGTTTGGTGGTTTTTGTATTAGAACTTAAAAACCACGAAAATATGCTGTTTCAAGTAATCGGAACGGAAAAAAATCGTTTTTGGTATGGTGTGTTATAGCAAAATGTGCGAAAACGGCACGTCGGTGGTTACAAATGCAACCATACCTCCAAGTACAAACTTGTACGACAGCAATATAAACCCCTCCATATATTTTACTCGATCGACGTCTTTGTGCGTCCCCACTGATGTAGAAATGAAAACACTGCTTACAAATTTGTAAAATATGGAGGCAATGGAATTAGAACTGCCATCTTTCATGATAACTATGCACGCATAGCGTATTTGACAGCGTATTGCATCCCCATTTTTGAGATCTGCGTAAACTCCCGGTCAGACAGAACACTCCTATGAAATATTCGAAACTTACTTTAGTTTAATAGGATAGCACGGATATGTTGTCTAGAAGGAAATGGCATTATTAATGCTCTCTTTTCGTATTAACCGCCTTTACATCCACTGACACCTTCACAATATTCATAGAAATTTTCTCCGTGTATTTCTGAGGATCTCTTACGAATTTCATGCAGCTATTTTACGCGTGTCCATTTTCAGAAACAACATGTAAGTGTCTGGAAAGCCAGATGCCGTCGACAACTGCGTTGCGGTCGCAAATCACGCTCGTGAGCACGAACCGTGTGTTCGTTTCTGAGTATTCGCCAACCATGTTGTTCACTGTCACGTGCACTGTACACTCCATGCGGACACGGTTTCACGTCTCCTCGACAACGCGGTCATTAGAAAATGGAACACTGCTTCCATTGGAGTGTGAATCAGCAGAGAGGGGACAGAGGTTAAGCATTATCTTGTCAAAGCAACTATCTTCCCGTGGTGTGACTGCACTCAGTCTGGGCTGTTTGTTAATATTTATTAGAATGTTGTATATGTTTGGAGTGACAGGTAAGCGGAGCCTCATTAGGCTATTCTTTTGTAGCTTAATACGACGGCGTACGGAAAAAGTATAGCCTCCGAATTTTTATATGAAAACTGTTAAAGATTTGTAAATAAAACAAATGTTATTAGAATTCTACATATTTATACTTCACGTCTACAAGTGTGCAGCCCTCTGCCACTAGAGGGCTCCGAGTCGTTGCGTCTAACATGGCGGTGTGAAACGTAACTAAGTCGGTGGGTGAGAAACGGCGTGCTGTAATCGAGTTTCGAATTCCAAGAGTTCGTTCACACATGGAGCACCCCGTCCTTAACATGACAAGACGACTTCTACAATAACCCGACACGTTGGGTACACTGTCATCGATCATTACCATACAGTCCCGATTTGGCCCCATCCGACTTTCATCTGTTTGCAAAACTTAAAGAACACCTCCGAGGACTTCACTACAGTAGTGATGAAGCGGCGCGAGCGCAGGTGAGGTTGTGGCTCCGTCAATAAAGTCAAACATTCTACAGTGACAACGATATCAACAAACTGGAAATACGTAGATGTGAAGAATAAGGATGTAGAATTTTAATAAAGTTCGTTTTTGTTTAAAAATCTTTAAGAGTTTTCACATTTAAAAAAAAAATCGGAGGCATTACTTTTCAGTAAGCCCTCGTATAACACGTTATCAAGAGCAAATCCCCCTCCCCTCCCCCCACGCCGTACCAAATCCCGGCTGCCTCGTTATGCCGCTTCTGTAGACACTACAAGTACGTAGCATACGGCCCGTTCGTTATATATTTTAAAAAAAGGGATATACTGAGAACTAAGGACTGTGAGCCTGTTCGTCATACGTTACTTGATCAAAACTATCAGGACAACCTTTTGTATTGCAGATTTGACCACCAGACGTCACGAAAGGCGGACCCTCTGTTATAAAAGGAGGCGGAGTTTTCTGTTGTCAGTAGAGAAACAATATCAGCAGAATGGATCGGTCAGGAGAGTTGAACGGCTTCGCATGTAGGCAAGTCATTGGAGTTCCCTTCTAAATATGGCCAAGTCAACTGGCGGTAACATGATCGTGACGCGAAAAGCGAAGAAACAACCACAGCTAAACGAAGACCAGGTGGAACTCACGTACTGGCGGTAGGAACCGTCCAACAAACCGGGGGCTGGCTGTAAAAATTCTCATGAAATCAGCGGAAGGAATCACTCGTGAGTTCGAAAGTGGTACCAGCAGTCCAGTTAGCACAATGAAAGTGCATGTGTTCAGCGTTCGTGCAGGTCCTCATAAGCCATACAGTTCTGTAGCCAATGCTAAGCGACCACTGAGGTGGTGTGGAGAGCAACAGCGGATGACTGTAACGAGTGATTCTGAGTGATGAATCAAGCAATCCGACTGAAGAGTTTGGGTTGAGCGAATGCCTCGAGAAAGTTACTTGCCATTATCCTTAGTACCGATAGTGAAGTACGAAGGAGAGGCCGGAAATGTATTCGATCTAACATTATAGCCTGTTTTTAAGTGCAGAACGTTGTAGTCTTAGGAGTGCGTGTGTTTATGTTCTCTCTCTTACCAATCCCAGGTACAGATCCTAGACTCTAGAACAATATAATTTAGAGTTGATAGCTTCGTTGATTTAGGTAAAAATGTGTCGAACTCAATTCGTCTCGAACTCCATCGCGTGTAAAAATAAGTCTTTTCTTGTTCTTCTTTACTGTATGCTATTACATCACGGCACTTTGAAATCTGTTACTATAAACTGTGAATGGGCGTACTGAGTAGTCATCTATCCATGTTCGCAATGATACTCGCAAAGTAGAGAAGGGATGGTTTAGCTATGATACTGAAATTGGGGAAACGTGCTGTCACATGATTGGCCGGTGTTGCAGTTACTGTAAAATTCTTCGCACTATCCAGTATGTTGCTTAATATTACAGTGCATCGGCGGTATCTTTTCCATCCCATCCGCGCACTGGTGCGCTGTTGGTTGCCACATAATGATTGACTGACAACGCTTGTTTGAGTTGGGGAAAAAGTTTTGTGGATGGGTGACAACTTCTGGGGGTTGCTAGCAGTGAAACAGTGATCGCGTACATGAGTGCAAAATGAGGAATCACTCGAAATGGAAAGCGGAGCCATCATCTATTCCGTCACTGTGACATATCAGTTTAAATGTAAAGGTCGTGAATCCCTTTTGGACGGTAGTTTGGAAGCTCTCCACAACGCAGCCAAACTCTTCCACTTTCCTTATCTTGTAAGTGTCTTTTCTTTAAAATCATCCAGTGTTATGCTATCAGCCATAAGAATATGATTTACACCGTATGATGTGTAGTTTTCTGTGAGGCTGTGGATCAGAGTGTCTTAATGTCAGTTTAAAACCTGACACGGGCTTGGAAGTCGTGACAGAAAAAAAAAAAGAAGAAATGTTTGGCGTTGTACAAAAGCGTGTTAGAAAACAGTGTTTGAAACAACTAAACAGGACAAGATGGAGCGTCTCACACGATCGTTCGCCTAGAGTATAGGTGATCAGACTTTAAAGTGGCCTCTGCATTGCCTGTATATATTTAATAAGACCGTGTCCACATAGGCATCTGCAGTAGCAGTAGCAGTCTGAGGTGAGGGATTGGGAGCGCCGTTAGGAACGCTTCGATGGCTGCACTCTGCGCTATTCTGAGGAAGTATTGTGAAATACGTTTCTCTGCGCTGGAGGTCCGCCGCAGTTATGCCTAGATGACTTGTAAATCGTATGAGCTTTTGTAGTGTGTAATTTTCATATGTTGGGAGAGTAGAGAATAGCGATGATAGCATGTTGGGGTGATTGATTTGAATGGACGTGGATCTGTAGTACTTGTATCTAGTTTGGGGACGTACCACATCGCGCGCATTTCCACCACATGCTCATAACACGGTCCTGTTGCAGTAACTCAGGTCGTTCTGTTTCTACACGGGTTGCAGAAGGTGGTGGATATGTCTTTCTCCGACTTTTGCTCAGTTCCGACTTGAACTGGAACGAACACTTGGGGAAAGCTGTAGAAATGGGTGCGGCTTCGAGATGTGCAGGGTGTGACTAAAACCAAGTTGTAATTTTACTGTAGCAGACAGGTTCGATGAAGGTGCCTCATTTAGAGACAAGAGAGTGCAAGAAATATGATTCACTTGTGGGTGTGAGCCTATGCATGTATGTGCTTGAATGGAAAGACCTGGTTCCAAATGATGGACATAATTTTTAACATATAGCGTAACACTAGAGATCTGGGAAGCTCCTTAGGACCTCAATCAGCACATCATCTACTACTACTACTACTAGTGTTTGAACTCCTTCTTAATCAGTCATCGTCTATAACTCGGCGGATATATCACGGAACCTCTGATATGGTCTCGAGACAGAATGCGTTGCAAATACTAGAGAATTTTCTAGTTGGGGCGGTGTGAGGGAGTCGCATATACCTCTTACATACCACGTTCCCTAGCAGAATCACTTTCAAAGTTCATTGATTCTATGACGAAGCTGCATCGTTGGCTGATGATACGTTTTCATACGATCACCGTCATGGTATTTGTCAGGAAAACACCGCCTCATTCAGAGGTAATGTCGTATGTCGATTTGTAAGGAGGGTATAGCATTTAACATGGATACTTGTGCGCACCTGTAGAACAAAGACTGCTTGGGACAGTAACATGCCTTAGTTGTTGGGATCGTGTTTTTTCTTTAACATCTGGTCGAATACATCTACGACAGGGTGGTAGGACTCGCAGAAAGAACGTAAGAGACATGCGCATAGATCGTTGATTTTCGGTCAGTATTATTTCGTATCGTAGGCAAACAGTTATTGACGAAGTATTATACTTAGTATTAGTGCTGGGTGCGTGATATGTTCGCATTTGAGCATGACGTTTATAACGTTTCTTTTTGTGGAAAGGAAATGACAATGTTCAGCCGTAAGGTGGGTATGGATTTGACTTGGGGTACTGTGATGGCAGAGGGAAGAGTATGTCCAGTAGTAACGATGGTACAGATATTTCCATTTCCAGAGCAACAGCCATCAGCGGGGTGTATTTCCGATACTTCGCTCATTGCCGAATGCCATTCAATTGGGACCGCGATCTTAACATTTAATTGTAAGTATAATGATAGAAGGTATATGTGGCCGGTTTTCTAGAATGTTTCGGTGTATGCAAAGTCTGCGGCGGTATTGATTGATTCACGTTCGCCGTTAACGGCAGCAGTCTTCCACAAGCTGAGGCCTTTTGGAGTGTTATTCTCTCCCATGTAATGTATAAGAGTTAACTTTGCAGTCCTCTACACGACTGAATAGCGAACTAATACTTAGTATGTGTTGGGCGACTTTCGTAATCAAGTGGAAATTTGAGTAGATGATGTGTTTGCGGTGGAGCATTATTCGCTCCCATGTAAATTGTTCCGTTCACTCCTTCTGCACATTTGGCGCCTTTATTTAGTTGGGAGAAGATCGACTGTGGTGTGTGCATCTGGCATGTGGAAGACATGGTTGCCTGTTTTCTAGACATGGGAAAGACATTAGTTGGCTTGTAAATTATAGGGATGATTTGGAATGTGTTACATCACCGAGATCGGCATTTGCGGGTGGAAATATGATTTTTAATTTGTTTGTTTCTAGTTACTCATTGGTCTAGAGCACGCTCCACGTAGCTAAAGTTTTGGGTTTGGTTTGTAGAGAAATAATTTCCAGTGTATATCTTCGGAATTATGCTGCACTAGCGATCGGTAGGCTACTGCTGTGTGCTTGATATCGAGAAGTACAGCGAAAATGATTTGATATTATGGTGAAAATAAGTGTATTCATGTAATCCCAGAGTCTGGAGATGTCTGTAGAAACGCAAGCAAGCAGGCAGGTCCAGACCACAAAGAGTAGCACGTTTGTACCGATGGGGAAACGAGTGAGTCTTTGTACATGAGCTCTGAGAGTGACTTCGATTCACTAAGGGCTTTCTGATGTAAAATGGGTGATTTTGTATGGTGTAGAATATGAACTGTGTGTTTACTAGATGGATACGGTACGCGTTGATATATTGCTGAGTTGAAAATCAGTTTCACGCACTAATGTTCAAGCTCCTGGCCCCAGTAGGAGGAGAGTGTAAATGAGTAGGTGTGTTTACGTATTTGACGATATGAATGGCGCTTTGCGAGGTTTAGTTGTCGGTGCGAAGTGGTGATCAGTGTAAAGTAGTTTATTACCACTGAATGTCACGTCTGTAGAAAGAAAGAAAAGGCTGACGGTGCTTCGCTACGACTGCGGAGCATCGTAACGTATAGCCGGTGTGAGTGTAGGCATACGATAATTTTTTCTGGTGCTGTACACATATAAAAGATATCTGCACTGTTTGTCTAAATTGTGTATATATTGTATTGTAAAGTTAGTGTGGCTTACATTGTGTAAAATGTGTATATATCACATTGTAAAGTTAGTGTGGTTTATGTTATGCCATGACTAGAGTGGATGACTGTGTCCTATTGTGAGGGACGTGTAGATTGAGCAGATTGATGACGACAAGGGTATGAGTGAGAATTTTTAAGTGGAAAATTATATTCGCTATAAATACTGAAGTACAGTCGTCAAGAGGAGAGATTACCTGTACATTGATTGGTGTCAGACTGTAGCAGCAATAGTAATATTTAATTGTAGTTCAAGTGGTAAATATGTTCCTGACTTGCAATATTCTTGTGCGTCTGGTATGTATCTTGATAATGTGGAGACAATTTTGCGGGTTTAACTGTGAATGCAATTTTGCGATCTGTGTAATATAACGGCTGAAAGCCCCAGAAAAAATAGGTGGGTGCTGCTTCGACACCAGTAGCATAACTAATTCGGTGTGTAAATTCGATAACAGCAAATGAGAATGCTCCATCGTTTGTGCTGGGATATAGGGCTCTGTACATGGCGGATGGAACGTTTGAGTATGTTGAAATCTGGAGAGGAAAGACGTTAGGAGCGCTGGTATGAGTGCATTCGATGTTACTTTCGTAAGGAGGTTCTGTTAGAGTAGGAATTTCCGTGCATACAAGCTGGGACATACAGAAAGCTAGTGTTAACTATTACTGGGAGAATGTACAATTCCAGAGAGGTCGAGTTGGCTATTATTTTTTTTACAAAGCAATGTGACGTAAGAATAACATTGGGAACGTTGTTACATAGTGAGCCGCCACACAGACGTTTCGCTGGGAGATGCGGCATGAGCCATGCTGGGGTAGGCACGCACAGCTGAACACGTCACGTATGTTCCCTTAGATGGAAGCAGGCTGCGCTATTCTGCCATCCGCGGTAAAGACAATACTGGCCTGAGGTGTCTCGAGTATGGGGCTGCGCCTTGGAGTTCTGTGACGTAGGTATAAGGGAAACTGAATACACGCAACTTTAGCTTGCGTTCGGGGGCAGCTCCCGCCCGATCAAGTCAGCACCTGTGTCTAGGTGAACACGTATTTGGAGAGGAATTTCTCAGAAATGAAGTACGAATGAGGCGTGGCCGCCTCATGCTTGCGGGATCCGGGCGGGGGCCTGTGCGTGGTTTGACAGCTGACAGCCGCGCCACATCGTTGGGCCTGCCTGTGCGCTCTACTGGACAGGGGTTGGCGGAGGGTGCTTGCTGGCGTTGATTGAATTATTTTGCGAGCAGGTGTGCAGGCTGTGCTATGAGTTATTTGGACAGTTTACGAGTACTGAGTGTGTTTAGACATACCTGTGCTGAATTATTTAGGAGGAGTCTAAATGTCTGTAATTAAATTATATGTGTAAATTAGAAGTTGTTTGCGTGTTTGCGGACTGTATATTGTGAGCGCAAGCATAAGATGGAGAGTGTTTTGCCTCAGGGTGATAAATATATTCGAACTATAAGTAAAATGTTCGAAAGTAAGTAGAGTGGACTCCTTCCTTACTCTCCCCAGCAGCCTAGTGCAGCACGAGTTATTTTAGCATAATTCTCACTCCTACAGACCACCATCTGGGATTAGGTCATAGGAGGGATGACAGTACGATATGATGCCAGTAATGTGTACTATGTCAGTTGGACAGTAAATCTCGTGGTGGACACGCTGCCTGCAAAATAGACTTGTATTCAGATGTTTGCCCGCCATTTCGCCCCACCATCTTGGATGACGTCATGCGCTGTGCATGTTAGTACACGTTAGTGCACGTTAGCCTGCCAACATGGGTCGGTAAGGGGGCGTGGTGCTGGGTTGAGGATCGTGGTGAAGACTTTAACTATTTGATTCCAAGTCCAGGTGGGAGTGGCATTTGTGAAAATTGATTCCAAGTCCTAGGTTCTATGAAGTCGAATCAAGTGACTAATGCAGTAGCCAATAGGAGTGCAGCATTCAAGGGGGTGGGGGATGCTAAGTCATGAATGAACACTGTGCTGATAGTGGGAAAATGTGGAACTCCTCATTTGATCATTGAATATTGAAATTGTAAATTGTCTTATTGAATATGATTAAAATTGAAATGGAATTAAGTACTTAGGTAATTGATAGGTTAGATGAGCGATGTTGGTGTCACATGTGCTCAGTTAAATTCGTTAGCATATATACAGAAGACTATGTCCGGAGGTTCGAGTCCTCCCTCGGGCATCGGTGTGTGTGTTTGTACTTAGGATAATTTAGGTTCAGTAGTGTGTAAGCTTAGGGACTGATGACCTTAGCAGTTAAGTCCCATAAGATTTCACACACATTTGAACTATGTCCGGCGCGAGTGTAAAGGTGTGGGCTTGAGGCTGTGATGTAAGCGGTCGCTCGCTCGCAGGCCGCTGATGTGGCGCATGTCCGGTTATAACACGTGCGAGAAAGAGAGAAAGCAGACAATCTTGTGTTATCACCCGACTTCACGGTAGAGCCCTCTGGTGGCCACAATATAAACTAAGTCAGTTGGACTCTGGAGCTCTCGGTGAACACACTAGGTGCCGTCATCTTGGAAACCGGTACTCGCGTCACGATCTGACGTCAGGAGAGCGCCCTCTGGTGGCACCGATATAAACTGAGCCAGTTGGGCTCTGGAGCTCGTGGTGCACACACTGGGTACGGCCATCTCGAATAACGCTACTTGCGTCATCACCTGACGTCACAGCAGCATCCTCAGGTGGCGACGATATGAACTAAGCCAGTTGGAGTCCAGACCCAGTAGAGAACACACCTGCTTGAAATTGGTTAAATAATAAAGACAAATACTTTTTTCCCACCAGTTTCTTTGCTTAGTAGAGGTAACTGGGGTGTGGAGCATTATCGTGCTGGAATTTGAACTTCGCGCCATTTTTCTGGGGGGGGGGGGGAGGGGGGTGGCACTTTCCCGCCAAAATCCGCCATCTTGATTGACGTCACCATCACCATCTTCATTGACGTCTTCGCCGCAATCTTGGATAACGGTACTTTGTCCCTGAAGCAGCTTTGTTCCAATACTTCTAGTTTGGGATAGTATAGGAGATGCGGTGGTGTTCGATGCGGGTGGCGGGGGGGATTTGGTAAGATGGTAAAAGATCTATGTGGAGGAAGGTTGAAAGCGAGACGAAGTGCATGCTGTTCGAGGATTTGGAGGGACTTAAAAAAACAGTGGTTGAGATCCATGCAACATTTGCATACCCCAAAATCAAGCATTCTTATATAGCTTATTTGCCAGACATTTCAATGTCTACATGTAGAAATTTTACTGTGCTATCAAGTTCGCAATACAAAATTAATTTTTAACAATTATATCTACTGTTTAGAACACTGAAGTTTATATTTTTTACCGAAATTGTAATGTAGAATCAAATGTATTGGTTATTTACTTAAAAAAACTGGAAAATTGAATTTTGGCGCTTACAGCGCCATTTACCACGAATCGAAAAAAATGACAGTTTGAGAGAGATTCGTGGTTAGGCCTCTCGAATAGCAGCAACAGGACTACAAAACTTAACGCCCCTATCCGACGGGTGAAACGTTACTGCCAAACGCCTTCACTGTATCACACATCGCGTAGAGGTTTGTGATTAAACACAGGACACTGCCGCACAGTCTGGCAATCAGTCATGGATTGTATGCCACTGCCTCACCTCCCTGTGAACCAAATATTGAAGGTAAAAAGCCGGCCGGGGTGGCCGAGCGGGTCTAGGCGCTACAGTCTGGAACCGCGAGACCGCTACGGTCGCAGGTTCGAATCCTGCTGTTGGAAACGTGTCTCAGAAGATGAAGAAGCAGCAGAAGGAGGAAAATAAAGCTAGACTTTTCTTTTCTCGTCGACGTCGGTGGGAGGGAAGAGTCCTTAATTTTCGTGATAGGCGGGACGCGATTTGCTGCCCTGGATGGAGAGTCATTTACAGATTCTTAACTAAAATATAGTGTTCGCCATACACTGTCGTAGTGTCGTTGTTGTTCATGTGCCATACACTGTTGTAGTGCCGTTGTTGTTCATGTTATACGTTAATAACGTAGCGGACAAATGGTTCAAATGGCTCTGAGCACTATGGGACTCAACTGCTGAGGTCATTAGTCCCCTAGAACTTAGAACTAGTTAAACCTAACTAACCTAAGGACATCACAAACATCCATGCCCGAGGCAGGATTCGAACCTGCGACCGTAGCGGTCTTGCGGTTCCAGACTGCAGCGCCTTTAACCGCACGGCCACTTCGGCCGGCCGTAGCGGACAGTGTTAGGTTCGAATCCTGCCTCGGGCATGGATGTGTGTGATGTCCTTAGGTTAGTTAGGTTTAAGTAGTTCTAAGTTCTAGGGGACTGATGACCTCAGCAGTTAAGTCCCAAAGTGCTCAGAGACTTTTTTTAAGGTAAAAATTCTGCCACAGCCGGTGTACGAAATGGCCACATAAGAGCTGAACTGTACTCACTTTCTGTAGGAACTGGGTTTAGATTCCCATCTGGCAATGTAGATTTGGGTTTCTG
The DNA here is from genome assembly GCF_023864345.2 of Schistocerca serialis cubense. Taxonomy (NCBI): domain Eukaryota; kingdom Metazoa; phylum Arthropoda; class Insecta; order Orthoptera; family Acrididae; genus Schistocerca; species Schistocerca serialis. The sequence continues at coordinate 11,227,106 of NC_064640.1, forward strand.
GTGCTTTCGTGAAATCGATTAACACATTGTGGTCGGAGCACGGGTTGAACTCGCGTAGCGACACTTAGGCGGACTTCGCCCCGAGTTTTGTCCGAGTTGTGCACAAAAATTCATAGTTAACTCTGCGCCAACTGACCTCTGTTGGAAGCCATGTAGACTACGCAAGGAAGGGTCTCTACATTGTCCTAACCCGTAGTTTTCGAATTCTGAGCTATATGTAATCCATAAATGCGTGTTGTACGAGGTGTGATCAAAAAGTAAAGGGTATTTTTTAATTTCGAGTGCTTTATAATCCAATTTTCAATCTTTTTTATCTTGTTGGTACATAATTTCCTGATGAGTGTTTGCTCTTTCAATTGTTTTGAATATTTAGTTTATTGTTGACAGTCCATAAGGATATTCGTGTTTTCGAATGCTCCGCGAATTTTTACATTCGAAACAGATGGATCAGACAATTTGAATTAAATTTTGCTTGACACATGGAATAAAGTGCAACACCGCAATCGAAATGTTGACTGTGGCTTTTGTTGACTCTACTACGAGTAACACAAGAGTTTACGAGTGGTATAAACGTTTCAAAGACGGTCGAGAAGACACTGAAGACGACGACCGCCCTGGACGCCCTAGCACATCAATTACTGACGACAATGTGGAAGAAGTAAAGAAAATGGTTCTCGAAAATGGCTGACAGAGAGGTTGCTGATGACGTCGGCACATCCTTTCGCTCATGCCTAGCAATTTTTTCGCATGTTTTGGGCATGGAGTATGAAGCAGCAAAGTTTGTTCCGAAATTTCTGAATTTCGATAAAAACGACGTCGCGTAGACATCACTCAGGATTGCTGAATGAAGCCGACAGCGATCCAGAACTTCTAGAGGAGGTTATAACAGGTGACAAAACATGGGTATACGGGTATAACGTCGAAACCGAGGCCCAGTTATCCCAAATGGAAACTGCCTCAAGAGCGAAGACCGGAAAAATTCGACGAGTTCGTTCATATGTGAAGGTTCTTTTCACTGTTTTCTTCGATTACAATGGGATAGTGCATCATGAGTTCCTGCCATATAGTCGTAAAGTCAAAAATGAAGTATGTGCCGTTTGCGTGAAGCAATTAAAAGAAAACGACCAAACAGTGGCAAAACCATTCATGGAAATTGCATCACGATAATGCTCCAGGTCGTGCCTCAATGCCTATTGGAGATTTTGTGAAAAAGAAAAAGAAAAAAAAAAGCATTATGCTGCCTCGGCCACCGTATTCGGCGGACATAGCCCCCCTGCGAATCCCTTCTATTCCCGAGACTGAAGAGAAATGAAAGAACACCTTTTTGCCAGTGTTGATGAGATAAAAAAAGAATCGCTGAAGCAGCTGAACACCGCAACGAAAAGTGAGTTCCAGAAGTTCTTCCAAGATTGGAAAAGGCGCTGGCACAAGTGTGCTATATATGAGGGTGGTTACTTTAAAGGGGACAATGTTGATGAATAAATAAAATTTTTTACAAAGTTACTTTTTGGGCACATATCGCATGTCTCTGCTTTTTTATGAGTCACATACTGCCTTCGTCCGCTGCCTGTATCTTTATTGGTACATTGTTCGCGCTCTACATACATAGTTCTGGCATTGGGAAATTCGATAACAGCTATGTTTTCAATGTCCTGGGAAAACAAATCGGCAATTCCAGTTCAGAAGGGAAAATAGTTGATGCTGATATTGATTCAGATTTGTGTTTGGCTATATGCCCAGGTAAGCAATAAATATAAAGCTAAGTGAACGTTTGAAATATTGTATCGCCTAAACAAGAATTTATAAAACTCTGATTGTAAAAAGTATCGTAAAATACCACAGCCAATACGTGTCTGCAAAGCGTGCTCCGAAGTCAATAAGAGCCAAAAGGGAAAGACGTGTCGTAAAGAAACATTCTGGTGGCGTCCAAATTGTGACGTAGTTCTCTATACGCCTGACGGTTTCCAAACATACCACAATCTGGCAAATTGTGTGTACGAGCGCTGTGTAAAAGTTTTTCTTAGGAATAAAAACATAATTCTGTAAAACTTTTTGTACATCTGGTAATTTTAACATTTCATAATAAGAGTTCGTCGATTAGATAATGTCTCATCATTTCAAATGAAAAAGCTAGACATTTATTGCCTTCAAAGTTACAAAGCAATGATTTCAGAAAAATGTGTTAAAAGCAGCAGTCCAGCTGCCCCATCCAGGATGATTGAGGCCAGTCTCGAATGTGTTAAAGCAATGTCGGGAGCGTTCCTTCGAAATTAAAACGGCCACTTCTTTCGGTATCATCGTCCAATGCCATAATACAACCAGCATCTAATGACCTCGTCGTCGAGAAAACGTCAAACACTGTCTCCCTTCGTTCAGTTACATGTCCATCTCCACCACACTATCTCTGTCTTCGCCTCGGGGTCCCTGAAATTTACAGTATACCTAGTCAGTGAGGAAGCACCTACAGCAAGCTCCCGATTCTCCGGGTGCGGACTAAGCGACTATTCACGCGTAGTTCGGAGATTTTTGGAAAAATAAAAAACCACGCCTGAAATTCTCGATAAGAATACAAAATTGTGGTTACGAAGATGCAGATAGCGAAACATCCGCGAGTGATTAAACAGGGACCAGCGACCAGGGACTTTAGCAGCTAAGTGACGTGGATATAGCGTATGAAGTGTGTTCAGTAGAGGAAGAGAGCGAAGACGAGGCTGCCGAAGAACCCTATATTCCACTGAAACTGTTGCAGGGGAGCAATGGTTTGCCGAGCAATGTGTGGACGAGCGTTGTCATGGAGAATGTGTACGCCCTTGCTCAACATTCCTCTTCTCCGGTTCTGAATTGCCCGTTTGAGTTTTTTCAGAGTCTCGCAGTACCTGTCAGCGTTAATTGTTGTCCCAGTGGGAATAAAGTGGACCAACAATAACACTTTCCGATCCCACAAAACGGTTGTCATGACTTTACAGGCAGACTGTGTTTGTTTGAATGTCCGCGGCTTTGGCGAAGAAAGATGCCGCCACTGGCGTGATTGTTGCTTGGTCCCAGGTGTAAAGTGGTATGCCCAGGTTTCGTTACCCGTGACAAATGAGTCCAGAAAGTTGTCCTGTTCGGGTGCAAGGCGGTGAAGAAATGCGCGGGAAGCATCAACTCCTTGTCACATGTGGTCCTCAGTCAGAATGCACCTTCCGGTAGTTCAATGTTTCCGTTAAAATTCTGTGAGCGGTGCTTCGGGAAACCTCAGAAACCAACGTGCAGAGATCATCCAGGGCGATCCGCCGATCTTCACGCATGATTTGCTGAACCTTCAACACCGTCTCCTCAGAAACTGTCTGTCTTCCGCCCCTTTGTTCGTCGTGAATTTCGGTCCGAGCAGCTGCAAACTCTCTACACCACTTACGAACATTTTTGATATCCATGCACGACTCATCATACACTTCCGTCGATTGGCGATGGATTTCTACCGGCGCAGTGCCCTTTGCGTTCAAAAACCGAATAACTGCGCGCAATTCGCACTTGGCGGTAACATCCAACGAGAGCTCCATTCATAACGGCTGCCAAGCCAAGACAGTGCCTTAGCGCGGCGTGCGCATGTTTACACACAGCGAGTGAAGCACTCTTCATAACACTGTGACCAACTGCCACACAGAGTTCTGTACTTTTTAAAAAAATAGGAGACCTTACTTTTGGGATTACCCTCGTAGAAAGCAAACGCCCCTGAAGAAACCTCGTGAAGTGTTCCGACGCAAGTGTATCAGAATAACTGTTCCTAATTTTCTGATGTCATGGCGGACGTGAACATGAACATTACTAATCATCTTAGGGTTGAAGCTCTTTTTTCTGTGTTTGCTTTAACAATACATATGTTTTTGGATGGGGTCCGCCTTTAGCAAAAACTGTGTTTTGCTAAAGGCGGACCCCATCCAAAAACATAATATGTATTATGTATTTTTCTATAAAAGTGTGGGAAGATAGGCTACCTGATTACAGAACTGACACTGAAAATTAAATTTCCTGCCTCCAATCTGTAATTTTTTGCGAGCACATTTTCTGCATTCACGTTTCCGATTTCTAAACACATTTTCTCTCGGAATTATAACAGACTGCGCTAGCTACAAATTTAAACAACATTTATAGCTAAATCTTCAATTTTCATTATATTTAATTATAACAATTTCGTAGAAACAGAACAGTTTATGGCACACTTGCGTGAGGTGCCATCGTCAAGATCGTGCTCTAAATTTCACATTCGTTTCACAATCAAATCCTACCAACAGTTTTATTTCAATGTACAGTTTCCTTCATGCCAGTATAAGTTCAAAAAGACGCATTTTTTTACACTGCCTTACTAAGAAAATATCTGATTTCGCGCCCCATATTATTTCCGAAAACTAGGAATAGTTATTACGATACACGCACTGTAAAGTTCTATTACAGTCAAAAGCATCTGGAATGTAATAACGCTAAACAATGGTCATAAACCACCTCTGAGCGAGCTCGCTGGCAACTGCTTAAACAAACATTTTCGCTCCCCGATCTTTCCACTACAGCTTTGAAAGAATTAACATACCAATCCGATGAATGAATGTGCAGAGGTTAAATATACTGAGGAAAAACAGCAGCGCTATGACGCTTTCATGGAACGGGACACTGAAAAAATAGTAACAGTTATTTGGAAAGTAGCAATAAAGACTTATCAGCAACCAAAGACAACCACGGCTAGGAAAGGGATGGAAGGAAGTAAGATTGAGTTTAACGTCCCGTCGACATCAGCGTCATTAGTGACGGAGCGCAAGCTCGGAGGGCGTCAAGAATGGGGAAGGAAATCGGCCGTGCCCTACCGTTCCGGCGTTTGCCTGGAGCGATTAAGGGAAAATTACGGAAAACCTAAATCTGGATGGGCGGACGCGGGTTTGAATCGTTGTCCTCCCGAATGTGAGACAAGTGTGCTAACCACTGTGACACCTCGCTCGCTGCACAGGTAGGAAACTAGATGATGCTCGACCTACACCTACCCGGCAAGAGAGGAAACTGACATGACTGCTAAAATTACAAATTCGACTTAAAATGCTACTCAATAATGAATTATTGTAAAATGTATGTACGCTCCATTTAATGTTATTTAGTATATTTGTTTAATTTACTTTCACTTCACTTTAAAACATTAGGGTAACTATAATGCTGATTTTTACATTGACGAACGCCTGGTGTCTGTAACGCTGCGATATGGAGTGTTTCACCTCGCTCCTCACGTTCCCTAATGCACACAAACATTTCAGTGAACAGACAGCAGCGCGCTCGGATGTAAACCGCAATAAGCCGTGCATCGGGTACCATAACCTATTTCTCTACACACTGTCAGCGGCGCTTTGCGCGCTTTCTGGTCAGCAAATGTTTGAATCATATTATCGAAGTCTAGTTGTCTTGCCAAATTAGACACAAATGCCAAGGTCCCCCAAATCTGTGCCCCTGTTACTCCATAGTTGACAGAGACAGTTCTTAACACGCGTCAGATTGCTGAATGATCTTTCCCCTTCACCTACAGTCACCGGGAGAATGCAAATCAAGCGCAAACCTACACATACATTCGGAAGTAAGCTTGAAATTTTAAGACTGCGCATCTTATTCGAGAGGTCAAATGGTACCAAGGAAATATCTCCAATGTTTGAGGTATGAATTGTTTTCAAATACGTAATTTCTTCTTTTAAATCTGTTGTGGCGTCATTATGGTATTCATTCATAAATAACTTGCATGCTTCTGCGACATGATCGTCAGTCATCTTCGAATATTTCCATACAAACCCAAATGTGTCACCTAAAACTTCATAATCGATTTTCAAGTAAGACACTAGTAATGACATAAAAAACATTTATTTTTAATAAATCTTCTGAATTCACATCTGTCAGTTCGTTCCTAGTTTCATCACGAAAGGATTTCCTTTTCTTAGTATGCGCAACCGGAAATTCAGGGTCGCTATTAATTACACTGGCAACAACTTTGGATTCAGAGTGGTGTCCCGATTTTAGCAACATTGAAAAAGCTCTAAGTGTTTCTTACGTCAACAATAATAACAGTATTTCGAACTTATAGTAATTTGCTTATGTAGTCACTTGGTACCAACAACTTTAGCCAAACTAATGCCACGATTAAACACCTGAAAGATCTCACATAACCCAAATCGCCCCATCCACAGAATGTGTTTCAGGTCACAAATTTAACTTCAAATGCAATGGCAATCTTATCCAAGTGAGCTGCAGTTGGTCTCACCGCATCAAACTGAGCACTTCAATGGGTGTCAGGTGTGGAATACCGGGTGATCAAAAGTCAGTATAAATTTGAAAACTTAATAAATCACGCAATAATGTAGATAGAGAGGTACAAATTGACACACATGCTTGGAATGACATGGGGTTTTGTTAGAACAAAACAATACAAAAGTTCAAAAAATGACCGACAGATGACGCTTCATCTGATCAGCATAGCAATAATTAGCATCACAAAGTAAGACAAAGCAAAGATTATGTTCTTTACAGGAAATACTCAATATGTCCACCATCATTCCTCAACAATAGCTGTAGTCGAGGAATAATGTTGTGAACAGCACTGTGAAGCATGTCCGGAGTTATGGTGAGGCATTGGCGTCGGCATCCCTAGAGATGTCATTCAGCATCCCTAGAGATGTCGGTCGATCACGATACACTTGCGACTTCAGGTAACCCCACAGCCAGTAATCGCGCGGACTGAGGTCTGTGGACCTGGGAGGCCAAGCATGACGAAAGTGGCGGCTGAGCACACGATCATCACCAAACGACGCGCGCAAGAGATCTTTCATGCGTCTAGTAATATGGGGTGGAGCGCCATCCTGCGTAAACATCGTACGTTCCAGCAGGTGTTTATCAGCCAGGCTGGGGATGATGCGATTCTGTAACATATCGGCGTACCTCTCACCCGTCACGGTAGCAGTTACAAAACCAGAATCACGCATTTCCTCGAAGAAAAAAGGCCCGATAACGGTAGATGTGGTAAATCCAACCCATACCGTGATTTTGTCATCGTGCAATGGACAGTTCTACGATTTTCGGTAGCCCAAATTCTGCAGTTGTGGGCGTTGACAGACCCTCGGAGCGTGAAATGAGCTTCGTCGGTCCACAACACGTTACTCAACCAATCGTCATTTTCCGACATCTTTTGAAACGCCCACACCGCAAATGCCCTCCGCTTCACTAAATCGCCAGGTAACAGTTCATGATGCCGATGGATTTCGTACGGATAGCATCGGAGGGTACGCCTCAGTGCCAACCAAACAGTAGTGTATGGAATGCTGGTGCGACGTGCGACTGCACGAGCGCTGACTTCCCCGTGCATAGACGAACCCGCTACAGTCTCCATTTCTTCCTGAACTGTCTCAGCGCAGCATTAAGCCTTGTGCTCGGTCGGCCACTACGGGGTATATCGTCTAAACAACCCGTGGCTTCGAACTTCGAAATCATTCTCGCCACAGCTGCATTTGTCAACGGACCTTTACCCGTTCGAATCCCCGTCCTATGGCGATGGGATCGTAACGCTGAACTAGCACATTCCCCATTCTGATAATACAGCTTCACTAAAAGCGCCTTTTCAGGTAACGTCAACATGCTGCGACTGCTGGCGCATCTGATTCTATCATTACAACTCCTTTTATACACGATTGTCATGCGCAGTCACTGACGTTTTGCTGTCCAGCGCCATCTGTCGGACATTTTGTGAACTTTTTTTGTTCTAATAAAACCCCATGTCATTCCAAGCCTGTGTGTCAATTTTTACCTCTCTATCTACATTATTCCGTGGTTTATTAAGTTTTCAGATTTATACTGACTTTTTGATCACCCGGTATAAAGGATTTCCAACCGTCTAGAATCTGCCACCGATGTGAACTGCAGTTGAACAGTTTTGAATCACTCCGGAAAAAAGTATCAGCTTCAAGACTCAGCTGCCATGTCCTCCACATAATTTAGGGCTACGACAAGCACACGAAGAAAACTTTGGAAGAGGATTTTACTTAAGAAAATGTGTGTGAGCCCCTTTATAGGCCCCATTCACATTATTTCCGCTGGTTAGATGTCCAGTATTAACTGCTGCTTTCTGATCACAATCTACGAATTTTAAAAACCGTTCATTTATTTCATATTTATCAATTTCCTTATTGAAGTAAATATAACATATAGGGTGAATGTTGTATTTTCAACGTGATTTTAATCAGGAGTCGTGTCTCAACAATAATTGAATAATTCTTTGCATTTTCTCTCTGTTCCAAGATGACACTCCAGAAAGGATGAGTACAACTTGAAATAAATTCATTTTGAATATCGCGAAACAGATAATGCACATGTAAACGCGTTAAAGCGTCATTTCCATTTCTGACATTGCTACTGTGTTTTGCAAGAACTGTATCGTAGTGATTCAAGAGCTCTAATATTACGAGGAAATTTATGTTATTTGGCTATCCAATTTTCTGAGATGAATCACTGAAGGCCAAGCTTCTTTCACCGAGAAATAATGCTACATGACGTAATCGTCTTAGTATCTGTTTCCAAACATAGACTTCATTTTCAACCTGTTCCTCGATTCTTTGCAATATAGTACCAGAGCGTTTTAACTGAATCCCGTCCTGTCATATAATTTGTTCTCGTTTAATTAATATGAATATCCTGATTTTGAAGAGAAGTATGAATGAACTGTCTCAGCCTAACTAGAAAGAAGATAGCAAGGAAAACAAAATAATGCTTGTTGAGTTTCACTCCAAACTAACCAGTCATGGGGCACACATTCGTTGTTCGGAAGTTTACACTGAAGCAGAGAAGTAGGAAATGCACAGCAATTAACATCACTGGAACATGTTTTAAATGGTTACGTGAGCCAAATTTTACTACCTCTTCTATTCCTTTAGTCGTAGCATTTAAGGTGCTTCAAGTTTCGACATCAAAACCGCTGGGAACACTTATAAATAGAGCCACAATGTTGATGTTCTAAAATATCTTAGTATATTTTTAAACTACTATAAACCTAAATATCAAGAAAATGAAACTTCCTGGCAGATTAAAACTGTGTGCCCGACCGAGACTCGAACTCGGGACCTTTGCCTTTCGCGGGCAAGTGCTCTACCAACTGAGCTACCGAAGCACGACTCACGTCCGGTACTCACAGCCTTACTTCTGCCAGTACCTCGTCTCCTACCTTCCAAACTTTACAGAAGCTCTCCTGCGAAACCATGTCTCCGCAATATCCTTTCTTTCAGGAGTGCTAGTTCTGCATGTTTCGCACACAGTTTTAATCTGCCAGGAAGTTTCATATCAGCGCACACTCCGCTTCAGAGTGAAAATCTCATTCTGGAATTTAATTTTATTTTATAAAACCAATGCTGCAACACAGCTGGAAACCAGATATCAAATGAAATAAGCAACTATGGGGCGGAAATTCCACCTGGGCTGACCGAAGGGACCATAACACTCATCCCTAAGAAGAGAGCCGCCCGCTGCATTGAAGAGTTTCGTCCGATTACGCTCCTCAACGCCGACTATAAAATAATAGCGAAATGCATCGCAAACAACCTGAAATCGGCGATGAGGAAAGTCATCAGTCCGTGGCAAACATGTGCGGTACCAGGGAAAAATATATTTGACGCCACATGCACCTACAGGGGCATAATAGCACAGGCAGCCACCACTAGAAGCGCAGGTGCCATAATTTCGGTGGACTTCAACAAATCCTTCGACAGGATCGACCACAAATATCTCGTAGAGACACTAAATAGACTCGGGTTTGGGCAAAAATTCATCGCAATCATCCATAAGATACTAAGTACTGCGAGATCGACAGTAATAATCAATAGTTGGGAAACAAAACTGATAAAACTGGACAGATCCGTGAGGCAAGGCTGTCCATTGTCAATGGCTCTATTCGCTATAGCACTGGACCCACTGCTGCGGAAACTCACAAACGACATCAGAGGCTTCTCCGTAGGAGGCAAAGCAGTAGCATGTATAGCCTACGCTGACGACCTAGGCATCTTTATTGAAGACCAGGAAGATATTGGGAGAGTAGAAGCCATCATGAATACATTCCAAAAAGCGTCAGGCGCCCAAACCAACCCCAGAAAAACAGTGCTACTGCCGATAGGGAATCAACGACTCAAACCAGACAGCCAATGGTATAAAATAGCAGAAAGCCATAAAGTTCTTGGAATATATATACAGTCTTGTCCACTTAGAATGGCCACATACAACTGGAGGGACGTGCTACACACCATAAGAGGTCTCTCCAGACAGCACGCGAACCGGAAGCTAACAATCCACCAGAAAACAGAACTGATAAACACGACGATCCTGTCGAAAGCTTGGTACCTGGCGCAAATCTTAAGCATCCCGACAGAAATTGCGCGAGCACTAACGAGCGCAGTGTACTACCTGTTGTGGCGTCGAAATATATTCAAAGTGGCGCAAGCAACGTGCTCGCTGCCAACAAAAGAAGGGGGACTAGGTCTAGTTGATATAAAGACCAAATGTGCAGCCCTTCTACTGAAACGAACGCTCGCCATCCAGGACAAAAACCCTGACAGCGTCACAGCCAAGATAATTGGAAGATACAAGCCCGCATCACAAGAAGCGCCGGTCGACACGAGAGACATTCCCTGCAGAATGCGACACGTCAGGCTGCACTACGCCAACAAAAGTTACGTTCTGGACACCGTGGCGAACCCCAGCCACAGAACAGCCAAGAGAATATACTGGGCCCTCAGGGGGAAGCCGGCAAAAAACAAAATTGAACAAAAACTCCCGCAATACAATTGGAAACAAATATGGGGGAACGTCTAAGAAAACGTGCTACCTAAACATGCGAAGGAGACATGGTACAAAATAATTAACAGAACGGTACCTACCAACCAAAGACTGGCGTAGATAAAACTCGTCGCAAGTGACAAGTGTGACGTATGTGGCATGACTGACACCCTCGAACACCGATTCACGTGCGGGAATGCCATCAACATCTGGGAAGCGTGCCAGCAGATGGTGGCCCACATCAACAGAACGGCGCCGGGAAGCATCACAGTGGAAGCAATCACCGCCCCAGACTGCAACCCATTTCCACGACCCAAGCGACTGGCGACTCTCTGGATCCTCGCCATGACGGCACACGCCATCGTAGCGCGGAGGCAGACCGACCGGCTGGTCTTCCTGATGGACCTCTGGGAGGAGAACAAGACGGCCCAGCAGCACAGGCGATACCACGAGAACTTCAAAAACTTCCTGCAGATTCCACTGCAGACAGCAATCGCCAGAGTCCTCCCCAGCCTGTGACCCTCAGCACCGCCACCAGCCACCTCACCACACTCACCACAAGAATAACGTGTGCAGTGATAGTGAACAAGTGCAACACAAAAGATAAAGAGCTTTCTCTTCTCGCATCAAATAGTGAAGTATAGTAGTATAAAGTGTTTCTTCCTAGTGGAATCAGTGACACAAAGTGCTCCTTAGTGGAAAGTGCCAACTACTCATTATTATTAGATATTTTGATTTCCTTTACTTTGTGTCTATAAAATTCTATTGATTACTCACACTATCCTTTCTGCTTCTCTTAAGTAATATGACAAAATTTTCTCTCTTCTTCAATTAGGTATATTCTGTAGTATATGTAAAAAAAAAAAGTAAGTTTCTTCCACTTCTGCTCCACCTATCATGGTGACGTTCCTTCATACTGTCCCACTAAACAGTGTAACTAGAGGAAGAGATCAAACCAGGATACACAATGTGCCTGTGTCATCACAAGTGCATCACATACAGAAACATAAACTCAAATCAATGCAACGATGCCAAATATAAACTGTTATGCCTGTCCTGCAATGTCTACCCCCCTCAAAAAAAAGACGACAAATGGCCATGTAAAAGGGTTTAAGGAACAAACAATAAGAGAAAAACGAAAACATATAAAATGACAATAATATTAACCATCACTAGGATAATAGATTAATAGAATAAAATGTCTTTTTTTTAAATGAAAAAAAAAAAGAGTCTCGGTCGGGCACACTGTTTTAATCTGCCAGGAAGTTTCATATCAGCGCACACTCCGCTGCAGAGTGAAAATCTCATTCTTAAGAAAATGCATTATAAAATGAAGAAAATTATCTTATATTAAAACGTTTGAAAATTACATAAACTTAAAATGGAAACAATATGGGCCTTCAATACTATAAGTACCGTTTTTAGTACACCTTAGTCTGAGTTGAACTGTAAAGTCATCCTCAGGTTGTCGAATGTGAAAGTTCGTCGATTATTAGCCAATAACATTTTATACATCGAAAAGCCGCATTCAACATCAGGTGACGAGATCAGAGCGCACGTCAAGTGGGGAACATCGCCTGACTGTTGAAACCTACTCATTCCTATCCATGGACAGTTTTTACCTCATAGAATGAGATCTGACACAAAATGTTGTACCTGGTATTTTTGTCCTGCACTGCTTGTAATATTTTCTGAAAACTTTTTTTTTTCCTTCCAGTTTAGCGGCAGTAACTGTAGCTGTTTCAACACAGCTGCCAATCAGTACGATCTGACACTATGTAGCACTGCAGTAACCACTATGCAGTGAACCACTTATTGTTTAACCTTGAGCTGTGGTTTTCATGTCATATTCACTACCAAAACCAAGTGTAACATGTGAACATGAATGTCACTGTAACGCGCATTCGAGAAACCTTGTTACGTCCGTGCGTCGTTTCCATCATAGCAAGAGGTCAAAAAGTGGCACGAGCTGAAAATGTTGTCAGCGTTGTGCGAGATCTTTCCCCGCGACTTTCTTGGTACGTAACAACTTCCCACATGATAATGCCGGACAAAATCATATTCCACTGCCATACTTGGATTCTACTGACACTTGCAAATACAGTTAATTTGAGTTCTGGTCCGACATGTGGTTTTACTCTGCCAGGAAGTTTCATAATTAATTCTGTTTACACTGCTGAAAATATGAAATTTGACTTCATCACAAGCAGCTTAACTCTGTTCCTAATATGCGTCCTCTTCCACCCTGGTCAATTACTTTTCAGTAAACTGCAGACGACGAACAGGTGATCTTCATTCTACCTGTCAATGAGACTAAAAAGATACGGCCTCAGTTTTATAGCTCTGGGCATTTGTTTTAATGATGCCCAGGGAATGGGGGATTTATCAGCACAGCAGAGAGAGACTGTGTGCTCATTTGAATTAAAGTGGTGACGAAGGTAACACGTCCTGTTGCAGCAGCTGCTTGTCTACCGTATCAAGTTTTTCGGCAAAAAAAGAGTAAGCAGGCGCGTACGTTATTTTGTTGCATGTGTAATGCTCTTAATTCTGGTATATTCCGAGATATTGAATGAAGTAAGACTTTTTTTAATGAACGATATTCTTTAATAGCATTCGAAACTTCTTGAAAAGACGAGTACAGTGACACAACGCTTGTTAATGGTGACGTTGAAACTTTTCGCAAAAATGTCCGACGATTATGCTTAAGTTGAAAGGTAGGCTGCCCGAATAGGTTATTGCGGGGTAAAGTATGCCAGGTGGGGCGCTCATACCAGGATCCGTCGTTACATGCAGCAAGAAGATAGGACGACAAAACGTATCTCCTCTTGGTCGTACTTTATGCGACATACGTACAGGGTCTCCTACGATCGTTGTAAATGGAACTATATATTAACTTTGTGGGCTTTCAGAATTAAATGATGTGATGGTGTGGTGGCCCTCAACTGCGTACCCTCTGACTCAAAGTTGAAATATTAAAAGTTTTGGCTGGTTTCGTTGTCTAGGGATTGGGATACGTAGTTGCCGCATTACAAGCCAAATACTGCTGAGTCTACAGTATACAATATGAATGTACACATGAATCGAATGGTCGAAGGTTTCTATCACTCGGCAATTGCGAATTTTGAATGTTATATAGAAATTTATAAAAGAAAGATTGCAATTAAATAAGTTCTGCGGGTACTATTTTAACGACTTTAAATGATGGGTACGATAGCAGAAGTACCTTTAATAATGCCCTTTATTACTGTAAAACACTTATTGGTGTCGATGGTCCAGCAATTAAATAAAATGTAAGTTGAATAACAAGGAAACAATAGATTCCTACTTCACGTAATTAGTAATGAACAACAACATAGCTCGCAAGATATTCACATCTAAGCGCATACAACGTCTTCACTGCAGAAGCCACAGAAATCACACAAGTGTACAAGTCGGCACTACGAAATATTTCCATCTCCCGCCACCACGCGCAAACTGCTCCACTCTCCTTGTAAGTCTTTCCCGCGACCGTGCGTCCGTCACGCCATACTGTCCAGGACTCTCTCGTACTGTCCAGCTCCTCCCCCACTTCTGTAGTAGCTTGCTGTAGTAACGAGTGCTGTGATTGGCTAGAGCGCTTCTGCCATGTCTTCAAGCCAACACACACAAACATAATGAAACATTCGAAATACCGGATTTACATTTAAATAACTTGAAATTAAATAAATATTCCTACGGCTGGACCATAAACACGCTCTAACACACATTATTAAATACATAAGCCGGCCGGTGTGGCCGAGCGGTTCCAGGCGCTTCAGTCTGGAACCGCGCGACCGCTACGGTCGCAGGTTCGAATCCTGCCTCGGGCATGTATGTGTGTGATGTCATTAGGTTAGTTAGGTTTAAATAGTTCTAAGTTCCAGGGGACTGATGACCTCAGAAGTCAAGTCCCAAAGTGCTCAGAGCCATTTGAACCATTTTTAAATACACAAACAAATTAAACAAACATGTATCAAAGGAATAACAACAAAAGGTAGGCCAGTAGCCTAATGTCTCTGTGCTTTCTAAAACACACAGTAAATATTTAACCAATTTCTTCACGAGTAGTATATATCGGATATAAACAAAGACATAGACGAGTAAATATATTTATAAGCATGCTGCTAGCGTTTTTTCGTGCAACTGTAGAGTACTTATGGCCTCACGCGATTATTAGAAATCAGCCACTTAGACCTCCAATAACTCATGTACTATTCAAGTTACATGCGTGTAATTCACACCGATTTAGATTTACACTGATAGCTTTCTAAAGACATGTGATCGACAAAATCGGATGAACCGTTTAGATTTTGGAAATTCGTTGCTGGGTGTTACTTGTATAATTTATCGTCAGTTACTAAACTTTAAACTAATAAAGATACTGAAAATATGATTACACCATCAGAATCGTCATGCAAATAATGATAATGTACATGTTTATTTTTGAGGTATCATGATGCATCTGGCTACTATTAATTTCTATACGAACTGTGAAATGTCTGCCATGATGGTTTCACGAAGTCCACCATCTTTGGCACTCTCAGCATACAAGTCTCTTTCATGGTCGACCTGGACCCCGGCTAACGTTCGACACCAACTCCGAACTTCGAATATTTTCAGGGCGCCACAACTCGCCCGTTACCTCACAACTTTCAGCGCAGCACAAGATGATTAGAGGAAACCATTTCAAATGTCTGTACATACAGGGGTTGGACAAAAATGTGGAAACACCAACAGAAATGGATGTTTGAACATAATGCACATGTTAGCCAAGCCAGCATGTTGCACTACGTAGTTGACCATGAAAGGCACCTGTGCAATGTCTACAAGAAGCTGCAAGAGTCAGTCATGATCAGAACAGAGAACATGTTGTGAGTGCATTATGTCGGCTCTAAATGAGATCGAACGTGGGAAAATTGTTGGTGCTCGTATGGTGGGTGCTACCTCAATCAAGATAGCAGAAGTGTTTGATGTTTCAAGAGGCATCGGATCGAAGATTTATATCACACACAGGGAAAGTGTGGAAAAAAATCATCAGCTAAGTCACAACGCAGACGAAGGTGTGTGTGGAGTGATCGTGACAGACGGCCAATGAAGAAGATTGTGACGAAAAATAAGGGGACAACAGCTGCAAGTCACAGCAGAACTGGATGCCGCACTCGCGAACTCTGTCAGCTCCAGCATACCACAAATGGGGTAACTGCAGGTTGGAGTTCCAAAATCACTGTTTAGTGATGCAAACGCCCGCGGAGCCGAAGCTATAAAACGTGGACTATGGAGCAATGGAAAAATTTCATTTGGTCAGACGAATCATGTTTCAACTTCTTGCCGACTTTACGTCCCACGAGTGAAACAGGGAGGAGGGGTGGGAGGAGGGGAGGGGAGGGGAGGGGTGGGAGGAGGGGAGGGGAGGGGAGGGGAGGGAGGGCGGGGGGCTCTCGGTAATAATTTTGGCTGCCACATCATGATATTTCATTCGCCCCATGATTACTGTCCAATGTCGCATTATTACCGAGGACCATGGAACCATTTTGGCTGATCACGTCCTTCCCATGGTACAATGTTTGTTCCCCAATAGAGATCCTGTGTTCCAGACGACAGGGCCCCTGTTCACATAGCTCGCATCGTCGATGAATTGTCGCATTTCCCCTGACCACCCAAGTCATCAGATGTCAATATTATTGAGCCCTTATGGTCCACTTTGGAGGGGAGCGTGTGTGATCGATGTTCACCGTCTTTACCTGCACTTGTCATTTTTGCAGGGCATAACATCCCCTTCACAGGCACACAGGACCCGTATATACTCATTCTGAAGTGACCGCAAGATGTTTTATGCCAACGTTTTTCCTACGCCGTACATGGTAATGTGTTGCGTTTTTGGTGTTTCCATATTTTTGTCCGACCCCTGTACACATGATTAAGTAAAAAGCTCTTTTAGAATCGATTACACAATAGAAAGGCTTGTTACACCGTTAGAGCTTGGAATAATAGCCTCACTTGGCGGTGTTTACATCGCAATACCTGATTCTGTTCGCTTTGCCTTTCAAGTTTTGAATATTTTTCGGATACTTCAACGAGAAGTTTCAATACCCACATTAACAAGTGTTATATCACTGAACTCGAGCGTGCAAGAGCTTTTGGATGTCGTTATGAAGTATATTAAAAAAACGTACCTGTTTCAGTATCTTAGGTGATACACGTGTTAAAAGTATTACCCACAGAATAAAATTAAGAAACTCTCTGCGTACTATAATTAGCCCACAATCTCGATTCGGTATCTTTAGCCGTTCACGAAATGAAAGGAGTGCAAGTTCTAGCTGATCCGCATAGTACAATCGCATTGAAGTGTTGTTTAAAGGAGCGGCAGACCTCGATTATGGTCCTTCTGATCCAAACTCAAGACGCTTACAGCGCTGTACTGAACAGTTTCGGTTGTTGAGTACAGGCGTATGTACCACACGGTGGTCGAAACGTTTGCTGTCGAGTATACCTCATTCTTCGACAGTGGGAATTCTGAGGTCAACGAGTGCGTGCGGAAGGTTACGGAGACTATTCACTACGCGTTCCAACTGGTCCCAGGTGCGGTCAGTCGCGTTCATGTCAGCACAGGCATGCAACCATCGCCGAAATGTTGATTGCAGTTCTGGACAATCAGTTGGAAGATACTGATCTGATACTGCAGAGTCCTTAAATTACTGTCGATAGCAACGAGAGGTGTCCGACATCCGTACATTACACTGACCCAATTCCTTACTGAACCTATGAGACTGCTTTTCTGAAACATATACTGATACCTGGCCGCCTCCACACTCTTCTATGACATGAAGGGTCAGACAAAGCCTGCACTCATTGGTGAAGAGAAACCGACTCCACTGGACCACCTGCTTCGTGCACCAGGGTGCAGCAGAGAGGGTGGGAAGTACTGTTATTCATAACAAACTTCTATAGGTCAAACTGATCGTGCGGAGACAGTACTGTACTGTGTCCACACAGCCCTCCCAGTTGCCTCATAAAAGGCAGCGCAATGTTCTGATCCATTCTTCTCAGCTTTGTGATTGTCTGCAGAGTAATTTTACAGCCGGCACCGTACTCCACAAATAAGAACCGCGAAGACACACGTCAAGAAAAAATAGGATTCGTACGGATGGACATACAATATCTGATCGAAAATATCTAGACACCTATTAGCAGACATTTATATGGAATGCGTCCACCCTTCGCCTTTATCACGGCTTGAACTCTGCTGAGAACACTTTCAGTGATGTGTCAATGTCTGTGGAGGGATGGCACCCCATCCTTCCTCATGAGCCGAAACGAGAAATTATAGTTATGTTAAACGCTGAGGTCTGGGGCGAAGTCGACGTTCTAACTAATCCCAAAGATGTTCCGCTGAGGTTAGGTCAGGACTCTGGGTAAGCCAGTCCATTTCAGGAATGTTATTCTTTACAACAATTGCCTGGCAGACGCTTTATGACAGGATACAGTGACATGCTAATACGAACGATCGTCGTCTGCAAACTGTTCCTCTACTGTGGGAGACCAAAATGGTGTAAAATGTGTTCATATCCTTCCGTATTAAGACTTCCTTAAACGCAGTATGGGGACCATACCCCCAACCACGAAAAACAGTCCCAGATCTTAACACCAACTACTCCGTACTTCATTGTTTGCACGAGACATGATGGCAGATAATGTGCTCCAGGCATTCGCCAAACCCAGCCCCTTCCCATCGGACTGACACAGGGTATAGCGTGATTCATTACTCAAAATCACTCTTTTCCGGTCATCCACTGCCCAGTGCCATCGCTATTTACACCACCTCAACCGTCGCTTAGTATTGCCTGCAGAACTGTATGGCTTATGACGACAGTCACTATACATCAGTACATGAAGTTTTTCTGGTCTTAGTTGAGCTGTGATTGTTCCCTCGCGGTTCCACTTCACAATCACATCAACAGTCGACTTGGACGTCTTTAGAAGAGTTGAAACGTCCCTGTTGGATTTGTTACTCGGGTACCATCTGATGATTAATTCATGTTTGAGGTCACTGAACTCTTCTGTCCGACCCATTCTAACGTTACTACTTCTATACTGCTAACACAATACTCCTCGCCTTCTTTTATACTGGCGGGTCCGCCTCTCGTGACAGCTAGTGCCCAATTCCGAATCCTTTAATCAGACAATGTAGACAGCTCTTGTTCTTCCCTGGATCCATTTGTGAGTCGGACATGAACGGGAATGACTGCTTTTAACTGTGGTACGTGGTATTCTTCGCCATGCATCGTATGGTGGCTTGCAGAGCAGAGAAGTAGATATCTTGATGTAGACTCAAGTTCCACTGTTTTTCTTATTAATTGTTTTCTGAGCAGATTAGAATACCAATATACGTGAACGCCAACTTCTCCTCAATAGCCAGGTTTGTGGCCAGTGTATGGTCATATTCGCTCTACTTCAAACATCATAGGACAACTGGGCGTCGAGGGAAATATGCTCGTCATATTATCAGGGAAGTCGCGGATCATCCCAGTGAAGAATCCTTCGGAAATCAACCTTTTCCGAGAGATGGTATTCAGTTCCAGGTACGTTCTATAGCGTGGAACTCTAGTAAAATCAAGCTGTCGTAGGTGTCGAACGGCTCCAAAAATACCCAGCACTGTTCTTGTGGGATCGTTTTAGGCAATGTATTATGATGAATAGTGCTCGGCGATCTTAAGACGTGCTAGTACCAATATCTGTGAGCTCGTATTCAACAAAGATACAGATTCACACTGCCCCTCACGCGAGATCGGTGACGAAAAACTTAATAATGTGGTAAGGAAAAGCAGAATTATTTTCTCTTGCAATCCTTTCGCAAAGGAAGCTAATGTTAGTCGTGCCGATTACACTCTATCGTGCACTAATCAGCGAGAAAATACTGTATATGGTTCTTCGAATATAACCATTGGCATCACCGTTTCAAACCAGGGAATCACGTTCTAACTTAAAAAGGATAACATTGAAAATGGCTCGTAAAATAAGAGGAACGAAGTCAGTAACATAACACAGTTAAAACACAATATGGTACATATCAGGTAGTGTCAATAGAGTGCCACAGAGAGGACCTAAGGTACAAAGACAAGGAAGTCTGAATCTGCCGGTAGAACGCAAGACTCGATGCAATTCTGACGCACTACTATGATGCAGAACATTCTCAACTATATCCAGTCTTTTATCCCTTAATTTCAATTTTTTTTCTATGCTAGTTTTCAACGAAATTTGGAAATATATAGCTAGGTCCCAAGCTCTGTGAAAACTACGGTGTACTGCAAGGAAAACATAACGAAAAAAGAATCTATTGAGGAAAGCCAAATGTCTACAATCAGAAATACTGCGTTACATGAAAAAGACACGAGCATCTTATGCAAGAGGCCTGTATTCGACTGGAGGTGGAGAATCGAAAAATTTTTGAAAGGTCTGGAGCACGAATGTACAAGGTGACGTTTGGATATAAAGATCAAAGCAGAAGTTTTATGAGTGTGGAACAAACTGCAGGTATGACAGAGAAAAGAAGATTGAGATTTTCTCATCACATCATGAGGATGGACCACATTGTGTTGACCAAGAAGATATGGAACGCGACATAATAGAGAACAATTGGATAAAAGACATGAACGAGAACTGGAAATAATTTGGAATAAGGGGAAAAAATAATGCACGAGAATTGCAGGATTCGTCAAGCTGTAGAAAACAGCGGAAGACCATAGGTAGACTGATTCCAGGTTCAAAATTAAGCTCACATAGTGACAAAAACATCGTAAAATTAGATATAAAACTACATTTAGTTAAATCAGGAAGTAATGCCAACAATTTCATAATCACGCTACTGCTTGGATCCTTAGTATAAAAGTAACTCTTGCAGACAATAAGACCTCACGGTCTGCCACCGTTCCCAGACGGCTGACCAAATTAGTGTATGAAAACAAAAGCATTAAAAACAGCATTCTTACTTCAGAGAACGCGGCATTGCTCCATCTGATTTCGAGAGTTCAAGCTCACTCATACAGGGTGAAAGGGAGAAGAGCTTTGAACATCGGACCGTGGAAAACGATTCAACGAATTTTCAGGCAGAAAATGATAAAACGTTGCCTGAGAACATATACACCACAAAAAATTATCACGTGAACAGGAGTCACAACAGGAAAACGTAAATCCAGAAGATGATGCTCGGTATTACTCGGCGTCAGTGACACTACATCCATGTTGGTGGGAAGCTTAAACTGGAATTAGACCTATCCCTTCCCATTATTAGTCCATAACGTTGTCCCTTTTGCATCCCGTTTGGCCCACAGATAATGTGGATAACTCCGCAAGGACGCTACGTGGAAAGAGTAGCACAAAGGCTCCTGATTCTATCTGCATTTACCCTACTCTGGCAAGATCGTATGTAGAGCAATGGGCTCGTCGGTAAAACACAAGAGAAGTGATCTAGTTACGTTGACACAGTTCGCCACCAATTCTTTTTCAAGTACCAGCAAATGTTCCATACTAGCGTCATTGCCGTCAACACGGTACGTGCAACAAATTCGGTCCTATCTTTGATCGAAACTGGCCCTTATATGTGCAAGTTTTTCTACTAGACGCTTCACAAGAGGTGAAGATCCTTGCTTAAGAGGCTCGACAGTACGGAAGTACCTCAGAATCAGGAAGTGGCCGCTACGAAATGTCGCAGTAGTCTACGCAGACAACTTTTCAGTTCGGTCACTCTTCTGCCTTTGCAGCGCTCTAATGCGTGCAAATTTCTTTTGTCCCATCATAGCAATTCCAATTTTCTCTTTTCCTCCAGTTTATTGATCGCCGACTTCTTCGGGGTTTAAACTCATCTGCATTACAGCACTCCTCCGCTAAGCTGAAAGACATAATTTTATCACAGAAGCAGCATAACATGGAGCAGAAAAGACTGAATTTTTGGTTAACTGAATTCACAAGTGGTCGTGGCCTGTCTCATTTAAAAACGTACATAGTTCACGTACTGGAAATAGGCATAAACTTTGGTAAATAGTTGACCTAGTTCTAGAAATGTATCTATCATAAAAGAAGAATCTGAAGAGATTCTACTAACAATTTGTGGTCAAGTACTTGCCGAATACATGGGGGCCAAAATGGCCAACAGTGTAAGGAAAGTTGGTATCATAAAAATGGAAAAATCACACTGGTTCAGTAAAATCGTAGAAACGGTCGATTTCAGTTCACTATTAGAAGAAATGTAAAGTGCAATTTGTTTCGAAATATTAATTGCTAGTGCGACTCATACTTGAATATTGGTGATGTATATGGGCTGAATGGAGATTAATCCTTTGTGATATCAAAGCATCTCGGTATGGATGTCCGCAGGTCCCCTAGTTCACAGAGAAGCGTAAAAAAACAGGTCGACATTAGAAGAGAAATACAAATTATCTTATGGTAATCTTATTACATAAATTAAAGAACTTCATTTTTGGCGAGAAACCCAAGAATCTGTTATATCCCGTTTTCTTAAGTATAGTCAAATATTCCATTACATGCATCTCAGGGAATTATAAGCATTCTGTCTCGAGCTCAATCGGTGAGAGTGGCGGAAAAAAAAAATCGAAAGTATTATTTTCTCACGCATTTTGCAATTCGTAATCGAGTATTCCCTCGCTGATTTGTGCACAGTAGTGTTTACTCAGCACGACTAACATTAGCTCCCTTTACTACATCCTTTGCGAAAGGAGTGCAAGAGAAAAGAATTCTGCTCTTCCTTGGCACATTATTGTTTGCCCTCGCCGATCTCGCGCGACGGGCAGTGCGAATCTGTATCTTTGTTGACTACAAGTTCACAAATATTGATATTAGCACGTCTTAAAATCGCCGAGCACTATGCATCATAACACATTGCCTAAAACGATCCCACAAGAATAGTGCTGTGTTTTTTAAGCCGTTTTACCAGAGTTCCACGCTAGAGAACGTATCTGGAACTGAATACCATCTCCAGGAAGAGGTTGATTTCCACAGAAATTTTCTAATCAGACGGTATCTGTTTCTACTGTTTGATATGTGTCACAGTAACTTTTCACAACATTAATTGCGAGTTACCAATATTGAATGTGATGGGTTCTAACGAAGACTGATATGCACTGCAGTTTCCTTGTCTGTTCTTTCACGTATTCATGTTTCCATTCATTTGTGTGTTAGACATAAAAGCTGGAAAAGTCTTTTCATTAATGTTCTCCTGTTAACTGATCATTTGATAACGCTATCGACTGGCCTCCTAAAGAAACAAAAACACAAAATATTCCACAAAATGCGTGGATTTGGAAGACAAGTACTACTGCAGCTCCTTCTGCAGCTGGGCAAGGAATTCGTCGCCGTTCTGAATGTAAACTAGTACAGGATGTGGTGTTTAACACTACCGTTCCCTCTCTTGGTCTGACAGGTTACCTTAGCATTTATGAGTATACCTTAATCCATTTACATTAGGTTCACGAGGTAACGTGAAAGTAACTGTATCCGAACTCTGCAGATGTAACGTTATTAAAAGGTATTTAAACTACAAATATTTTTTTCCATTACTGCCGTATTGTGCCATGTATAAGCCTATCCTAAAAGACATTACATCCGAAATTAATTTCCTGGACTATGTCTCTTGTAATACGCTTTCACCCTAAGCGTTACCAGTTACCACCCCCACCCCCCTACACCGCCGCTGGTCAGCAAACATGGTTTCAATGAATTATTTAATAATTATAAATTTGTTTGAGTAACAATCACTCCAAGGGTATCATTCATAATTACTCGACTGAATGCTTTCAGCAGTACACACGCAGAGGTTAATGCTAAATAGTGTACTGTAAAAAAGCGCATTCCGTCCTCGGGTTCCGCATCTGTCATTCAAGACGAGTGACCGCACTGGAATGAATTCTACATGCAAAACAGTCTAAACTCATCTTAGTTTGGATACATGTGACAGGGTGCACCGCGTCTCTGCAGTCGCAGCCGCTGCATATGTCTAAATTACCTTCATCTGGCTTTTCATTTGAATAACATTACAGTTGTAAATTTGGCACCGTACCAAAGCAAAACTATATTAAATATCTGTCTTCATCCTCTTCAGCATTCCTGTAATGATTCCTCTTTGAAAGGAGTCAATCAGCCTTGTTGACATTCAAAGAACATTGTTGCAACATAACGCGCAAGCAATACTGTACCAATTTCCAACATTATAAGTATAAATATATTTTAGTGAAAGGAAGTATTCGTTGGAATGCAGTATTACTTTTGGTGGCGTTGGTTGTGAGGAAACATTCTCCGCATTTTGTCGTACCCAACTGGTCTTATTTTGTAACTGGTGAATAACATATTGCAACACCAATAAACGTTGACGACGTACTACCACAGAAACACATTTGGGAGATCCCAATGTTCCTACTCTCGCACCCCGAAGGAAAGAAGAAAAAAATAATGTTGCAACAATTAGCACTAAAATCATTGTTCAGATGAGAAATAATTAGTTTCTGTTCTACAATCTAAAAACAGGGTCGTTGCATAAACACTGGCAGGTAATTTTTCTCACCGTTAAAAAGAACGTACAAGCTAGTATTTTAATTATAACGCTAGACAAAAACAATAGCATGTGTTCTAGGATACGGAGCCGAGGGACGGCACGGTGATTTGATTTTGAAACGTGACGTTCTGTTATCAACATGCATTGTTTCTTTTCATCTCGAAATATAACATGTTTTGAATTCAGTTATATGACAAGTTAGCTGAAACTTGTCGAATGAAAAGGGATACGCCTTTTACGTACGATATAGCTTCCAAAGTATTATGTATACATCAGATTATCACTTTCACAGACACTGTCATTGGGTACACAAAGGTTTTACGTAAAGTCTTCACTATACAGCGCTTTAGTTTGTCTCAAAAATCATGAATTAATTAACATTTACATTTTACATTCAAGAATTCAAAGCTGGTACGGGCATCTCGTCGCCAAACAGCCACGTTACTGAACATACAATCGACATACCGAAAATCTTGGGACAGTTTGCGAAATTTCAACTATGTGATTCAAGAGAATGCAAAGCACAACAGCAACCTTTGTATTTTATAACAGATTCAACAGTGTATGTAATGCTGCGGCACGTATTTGTTAACTTACTGTATGGAGATCCTTCTGTTTCCCATGTCAGTGTCCCTCGGTGAAAGTAGACTCTACATTTCTTCTTCTTTATGAGAAATGTATTCAATAACACCGGGTCACACACTTCGCCCGCCAAATCTGACATCTTACCGTAATGTACTGATCAATGAATGCGACTACATCCCCAAAAATGTGACAAGGATCACCCACCGCTTGTTTTGCTTAGCGTTGCTCCTTAACGCCATCTGTCGGCACGCTACTAAAGCTACAACAGGCGTGGCAACTTTAAGATAATTGAAATCAAAATGAGACTCGCCAGGTTGTTTAGCCAACTGCAATACAAGCAATAATACATTTATAAATTTTTGTTTTCAGCTGCCTGCTAATCGTAACTACTCAGAATCCAACACTTTACAGTAAACAACACCGGTAGAACATGTATCATAGCAACGAAATAGACAACGGACTGAAAGGGCACAGAACTTCAACAAGGCGCGCATTGTAATTTTTTATGCTCTTTACAAGTCTTTCTTGAACAATATTGTTGCCCAGATACTATTTGTCTCTTCGACGAAGTTGTTACGATATATTTAAACAGAATTTGAACTACTGCTGAAATTTTTGGTTGATTCGATCAAACACAATTACCTTCACAGCCGTATCTCAAGCTACGAATGAGGAAGTGGTAACCTGGAACAAATGAAGTTTTTAGTGAAGCCACTGAAATTAATTTCGTGGCACTTAAGTGAGAATAAAACTGATTACCAACCGAAAATTTGTATTAACAAAATTTTTTAATGTCACTCATTCTCTTTGCAAATTTAAAGGAAGTATTATCCCGGCTTACATTCTCCCACATAGTTAAAATAAACGTGTTCGGTCCGACTTAAGCAAAATTTTTATAGACGTCATACCTAACAAGATCTGCTGAAAACACGTTTGAGCAATTCAAACTTCCCTAAGAAAACAAATAGAAACCTGTGTTGTTAAAGACCGAACTGAACTAAAAATTAAAGTGACTATATTTTATATCAATCTCTGATAAAGTTGCACGGGATGAGACAGACTAAAACCTCTTAAATTTTAAATGACCAAAAACTAGAAAGATGCACAATATGATGTGAAACAGCTTCATCAAGCAGGAAATAAAAAATACACAACACGAGAATGTTTATAAGAATAAGAGCGTCTCCCTCAAATTTAAGCAGTAACATAATATTACAAAATGAAGACGATATCACAAAGACAAAAGAGACTCATTACTTGAGAAAGGTACTTAGGGATCGGCAATAGATTTTGCAGGTAAGAAGAATGCAAAAAGAAAATCTCAAGTGGATCAAGGCAGGCACAATTATTTATAGAATGTTTGCATAGCTATTCACAGATATATTAGTACAAGGGAAAATGACTTGCTCTTCTCTCTAGTGATCTAACTTTGGCACAGGAAGGAATTAAATACACAGCTATACAATATTTTAAGAAACTGCACATGGAAATAACAGCAGTGTTTCCAAATGTATGTTTTCCCTAAAAAACCACCACCTACACCACAGAGGACTTCTTGATTAGATAGTCCACTACCCATGTGTAAATTGATGGTATGTAGCCACATAAATATATTATGAATATGTATGAAATTTTATGTTCCTATGACACATTCCACATCACTTATAATGGATCTGATTTATGGAACAAGACTTCTTGTAAAAGCACTTATTGAACAATCGTGCCACCTCACATTAAAAGACTGTCATTTGACTGCCTGTCAAGCACTTTTTTCTGCATTGCACTTTCGAGGCAATAGTATCTGTGTGTGAACTGTTAGCTTCAATGGATAGCTCACTGTATCAGTGAAAGCTGTACACCCCACACTGCTCAAAAAATATTGTATCATACTCAGTACTTGAACTGGCTATACCTTTTTTTTTATCAGTGCTCTTTTTCCTCAACACTCTTTTGACCGCAGGTAATTGCTGTATACAGCCATGTATGTAATGGAAGTAAACACAAACCTACATTCGTAATGAAGTGCCGTAGAGTCTAATGTGTCTCCAATCATAATGCCACTTGTGGGCATTGCTGTCTGTCAACATACCTCAAGTGGTCATTTCAAGCTTACCTTCAAGTGCTAGTGTGAAAGGCAAAGCTTCAAAAATCTGTCAAACAGTGGACTCCTGTTGCCAACAGCACCAGCTAATGACTACTACCTACACATCGCATCTCATAGGTACCCAAGGAGATTCATCATGATCTGTGCACTGCCATTTTGGAGGCATCTGGGAATAGTTTTGATGATCCTGACACTAAACAACCATCTCCACACAAGAACTTTGGTGTCAAGATGTCCATAATGAATAGCTGTGCAATGCCCAGCACTGTAGTACACAATGAAAGAAAGCAGGGGGTATGGAACTAGATTGACAGCACTGGGTTCCGTGACCTAATGAGATCAGGATTTGTCTGAAATCTTGTGATGGTCATGAAAGAGTGTGGAAGTGTTCAGGTACCGACAAACATCTAAGGTATACAGGTATGGATTCAGCAAGCAGGTGGGTAAATAAAGATCTGAACTGGTGTCATGTACAGAAATTAAGACACCACCTACTGCTATAGAGTAATTTGAGAATATTGTGAAGTATTGGGATAGGA
This sequence comes from Schistocerca serialis cubense, assembly GCF_023864345.2. Taxonomy (NCBI): domain Eukaryota; kingdom Metazoa; phylum Arthropoda; class Insecta; order Orthoptera; family Acrididae; genus Schistocerca; species Schistocerca serialis. The sequence continues at coordinate 11,254,725 of NC_064640.1, forward strand.
TCTTAAAACCTTTTTTCCAGCTCTACAGTCAACATTTCACCCACAATGCAGGGGCATACCACACTCACCTGAAGACCGAGCTGCAAGACGCTTGTTGTATCTGTTGACATGAATCCAACTGATTATGTTTGCGACACTTTTAAGCGTATCATGGCAGGAACTGTCCTTGCACAATAGACAACCTCAGGCAGTCCAACTTTGAAGAGTGGGACAGGCTTAAGCAGCAACGTCTGTATCACCTAGTGAACAACATGCCAAGGAGCAGCCAAGCATCTTACAGTGCACAAGGTGGAGCTAAATACTACTGAATGTAAACCAGCAGTTGATTTTGATTTCACAGACCCGCACTTTGGAACTAAATATACTCCGCTAATCATTTTGTTTGTATTTCACAGAGAAGTTAAGTTCTTGGTTTAATGAGGCTCGCACATTCAGTCATTCATTGATTCCCTGTCCTCTTGAATATAAAACTGCAATTTTCAGATATGCTAGTGCCGCAAAACTTTTTTTATTATGTAAAATGATTTAGCAGCAAACGACAGTCGGTGCTATCACTGATAAATTTTGAGACTGAATATTTGAAGAAGCAATTGAAATTTGTATGATCAATAATTTCATAAACAGAGACGCTGGCTTCTAACTGAGCAAAGCTGGAAGCAAATATTAAGCTCCAACAAAGCAAAACGTGATGCCCAGATGGAAAATGCAACAAAGACAGTGAGTGGAAAGCAACTGGGGCTCTCCCCTCCACTGTCACAACCTCACATATCCCCATCACTGAGCACAGCAATGTCTGAAAGCAGGCCTGGCAAGAACGAATACTACAAGCCTGCAACAGACACTTCATTACATCAGCACCACCTGATGATGGCAGAACAGTTGTCCACTGACATATTGCGAACTTTTGACAGCTGGATTTTGCAGTATACCCGAGAACCATGGAAACAACATATAAACTGGGAAATGCGTGTTTTCTATATGCAATAGATTTAAATATAAAATGAAGTATTGGTAGAAGAGAACTAAAACACCTTGCCACACAAATTAAAGACAAGGGGTGACAAAATCAAGTTACTTATCATCCAGTACAATACCGAATATACAGAGCAGAATAAAGTTCAAGACACAGCCAGTGCTCTAAGAACAAAATTGTTACAAGAAATTCCAGGTATGTAGATAATCTACAAAACTTTGAGAGTTAGCTGTGGAATTTATTAACATATGGTGGACAAAGAAATTTCATAAATACAGACTGAATCAAATGTGTCACATAAAAATATGATTTCTCTAATATAACATTACCAGTAAACCTCCAAGTTTAAGGAATCAAACTCCCATTATAAAACAGCTTCAAACTCCTGATTACTTTTCAAATGAGTGTGTGTGTTAAATATCTGATAAGCATGTAAGTGGGAAAAATTGTCACCAGTTATAAGAAATATTGAAAATCAAATTTTTGTTGCCACTGGAAGTAGACAGGCAACCTGCAACTAGGACCAGGTGACCATACACAGTGTTAGTCATTTAGTAATACAGATGACTGACACAATCACATTCTTTTGAAAAGTTGCAGAATATTCCAACTGGTGATATTTTTGTAATATGTGAATGTGTTCTAATCTGTGTGTATTAATCCTGATTTAGGTTTTCCATGGTCTCCCCTTAAATCACTTCAGACAATTGCCAATTTGATTTTTCAAAAAGATTGCCTGCTTTACTTCCTCCTCTCTTAGTCTAACTGAGGTGTAATGACTACATTATCAATGAGGTATTAAAACTTAACATACATTCCTTCTGAAATGCACAATGGACAAAAATAGTTCATGTAAAGTCTGTAGATGCAATACTGTGTCATTACATACAATGTTTAAAGCTCGGATGATATCAATTTTACGTGATTATGTGTAAGTTGTTTGTTCCCTAACTCTGAGATTTTTACTTTATGGTACTGAATGCAACGCTCTTAACAGTCGGAGCTGTAAACCACCTTTCCACTTTTCATGTAAGTGCAAAAGCCAAAAGGCATCTAAAGGTAACACGTATGAAAAAAAAAATTTGATTATGGTCTCAGTATCAGTGTGTCAAATAGTGGGCTGAAAAGATCATAGTCTGTATTTGTGACTGCCACATTTTTCCATTTTTTTTTTTTCTCAAGTTTATGTAAAGCTTGAAACGTGCTTCACTCTTTCATCCAGAAATTGTTTAGGAAATAATTATATAAAGTAAGAGATATTTACAGAAATACCAGCTGTTTTAGCAGCAAGTGCGCCCTTCTTAGTGAAACTCAATGGGAAGGAAGAGCAAATAAAAATTTCAAGCACACTGTCCAAGTTAGCAGCAGAAAGGGAAAGAAAGAGTCCTGGCCCAATGATACAGAGACAGGAATTATAGTATCTACTGCTTTAATTATTCCAGTGGTTTTGTGGTGTAATTTGTAAGTATCATATCACAAACACAGAGGTTTGAAGTTTTGTACACGGTTAGTTGTGGAATTCCCCCCCCCCCCCCCCTCCTAATAACTATTTGGATAATTCAGTTATGAGGTAAGGAGGTGGCAGCGACATACTACCTGCTATGGTGAAACCAACTTCAAGCCACGACTATTTGTGCTACAAATTCACCACAGGACATGAAAAACAGCTTCAAATTTAATTAGTTTATATTATATTACAACTTTATTTTAGTATTAGTTTCTCACTCCAGATATAATATCTAACATCTAGTGCTCTATTTAAACAAACTCTTGTATTTGCTGCTCTTACACTGAATACCTATTACTGGGAGCTTCAGTCTTTTTAGTCATTACAATTTGTTAAGGAACCCATATACAAAAACAAAATTCAAGGATCAATGACACACAAGTTGTGTGAGCAACTTCTCTGCACTACCTCATAATCACTTAATAAACTGTCACCTATGATTTGCCTTCCATAATTTCTCTGTATGTTAATTCCATGTCACATTGCTTCATATAGTTATATTAACATCTCTGATGTACTCAATAATACCTTGCATGCCTACCATCGCAAATTATTAATCTCTCACTGGCTGTATCCTCTTCATAGGAAACATTCACTTCAATCAGTTTACGGGAATCGCAGAAAATCTGAACCTGTATAGGTGTAAGGTTATTTGGTCCCATATCCTCTCAAATTAGACTCCAGGCCTTAACCACTGCCAACCCTTGCCCAGTAATAACACACAGACATGCAAGGAAGTTACCCACGTGCATCATCATGACTATTCTCTCCTCAGTTCACTAAATCTGACAACGCCATTATTACACCACCATCTTACTATGGCACTTGTTTAAAAGTAAATGGAGGTGTGTGTGTGTGTGTGTGAGAGAGAGAGAGAGAGAGAGAGAGAGAGAGAGAGAGAGAGAGAGAGAGAGAGAGAGAAAGGGAGGGGGGGGGTCCACCTTTGGAACACAATACAGTCGCAGGGTTCTGGTAAACTCATGTTTAATTTCCTGTTATGACATTTTTCAGTGGATCTGCATGGTTGCAGACTTTCTCTAGCAACTCGTGAGCATCTTCCAATTACCACTGTCACACATTTCATACCAAAAACATCAGAAAACATTTGATGGCACAAGCCAGTTGATATGCCAACATCAGTGACTTCTTTGACTGATTCAATGATTAGTCGTTTTTCCCAAAATTTCATTAGTTGTTATCTGCAATGATATCCAGGACCCTCGTCAGCTTCAACACCTTCATGGCCTCCTTCAAACTGCTTACACCACTCACATTCTCATTTTGCTCACAGCAGACTCACCAAAGCAATATTTAGTATTTCCAAAATTCTGCTGGACTTTATCCAGTCTCTCAGCAAAATATACTACAAATTATCTTGATCAAACAGTCCATGGGTGTACTGCCAGTCCATAGTGTCCAACAGGGACAATGTTTCAGTGATCAGACACCTCACCATCGTCAGGTGCATTGACAAGTTGAGCTTCGAGGACACACAGCTGACTTCTATCCCCTCACCACCAGCCATTACCTCTGTGGACGCAGAGGGAATAGCTTGTGATGGGAATTTATAGAAGTTGGCCACCTGCCCTCAGTAACTCAGTTCAACACACCTGACGATGGCAACATGTCTGGTCACTGAAATAGTGTGCCCATTGGACACAGGCAGTACACCCGTGGACTGTTTGATCAATAAATATGCCAGGAGAACCTACAGACTTACACAAATTATCTTATCCACTTTTACAGTAAATAAATGTCAATACTACCAAAACACATTTAATCTTTTAGACAGATGACAGACTAAATGTTCCATATCGCTAACATTGTAGAAATATTTTTACAATCTGTTTACCAACATTTCAGAATAATGCAAATCTGACAACATAGGAAATAAGAGAATTCCCATTACTTATTCAGGGTGTATACGTTGACAAGGCGAGAGAGAGAGAGAGAGAGAGAGAGAGAGAGAGAGAGAGAGAGAGAGAGAGAGAGAGAGAGAGAGAGACGGATTTCCCGGTTAAAATTACACTTTTTCCCGGGTGAAAATACACTTTTTTCGTGTTAAGTGACAGTATACTTTTCCTCGGAACTGTAAAACTTATCAATCCTTTGAATGGTTATGGTTTCATACACCGGCGTATAACTTGAGGACCTTTAGGAAACCAAATGTAGTAAAAAACACGTTTTGGAAAGATCTTTGATGTGCAGCAACATGTACGCTGCATATTTTCGTATTACGAAAGTGTAAATTTAAATTCCACCAAACGCCGCATGTTACTCTCCGAAACATTGAAATCAAGATTGCAATGCGTTTTTGTAGCCAGTCAAAGCTCGTCCCCGTGATATCGCCAGCCGATGACAGCGGATCTTCTAGCATAGGATACGTAATGTAGTCAGCCAATAGCAATATTACTGCCAAGTAGAGCGTACACACAAATAGGAAAAGTTAATGGTTTGAATTAATACACACAGCGTTACTACAAGAAAAGAAAAGCTTTCACATACAATATTGGCCTCTAAGATTAATAAGCTGCAAGAGAAGCTAAGCTTTCACATATAATGTTGATTTTTTTGCGCGCGTTACACTTTAAGGTACATCACACAAATAAGCCAGTAAAATTTTTAGTAAAGACATAAATGTTTGATCTTCTGAGGTCGAAATTTTTCTAAATGTACGTCCTCAAAGACTATATTTTTAAATGAGCGTCAAACGCTCTCTGATTTAAGAAATTCATCGCACATAATTCATCTTGCATAAAAGGAAATTTACTTTGAAAGTAACGCTTTTAAAACAACCATTCGCAATATTTTCCCGTGACCTGTTAGAAATATGTTCGTTTCGTAATTTCCAGAGAGCGCCAGAAACAGGCGTCACTGCGCTTGCGCAGCTACGATGACGCAGGAAGCCCGTATGTTCGCAGGTGTAAAACATTAAAAGATCTTACACTATGTCATAAAAGAAACAAGACATCAGAGGATACCCCAAGAAAATCGTAATTTCGTGACCCATACTAAAATTCGTAATTCGGCTTAAAGTGCACATTCGTATGTCCAGATTCGGATGTAAATTTTCTTGAGTACCGGTACTGTTTTATTTCATGTTTGGTTCTTTATTATGGCATAATGTCATACGTGCTAGAAGACGAAAACATGCACTTTTGAAATGCAGCGAACAGTTGAAACTAGCCCATAGTATGGAATCAAACACCTCGTTTCAAATAAATTGACTGCCCCAGCGGAAAAGATTAATAAAAAGCCAAATTTCTTTAGAAAACCGACAAAAATAACTTCATTGTTCTGCAAGGCGATTAATGATAAACTGTCAGAAAGGTGGAGATAAAACCTGAAACTAACAACATATTTTAGCCTTCCGTAATTATGCGAACGAATTTTAATTCATTTGATAGCTCACGGCCATAGATATCCGTTTTCTTTTCATTTAATGTGAGAGCAATAAATGAATAGGAAACAGCAAAATCACTAAACATAAACACGAGTCATACGGAGACACCCCACTACAACTCAGACTGCTCTGTGGATCAGCCTCGGATCTCCGATATTTCCGAACCGGGCCGATACTAGATAGTGGCCCCCAACCACACGTCTGTAGCCAGAAGCGCGAGAAGGCACTTCTCATACGCGACTCAACTGCGCATGCACAAGAGCCCGCCCACAACTGCTCAAACGAATCTAAAGTACACAGTTGCGACGTCACACTCATCGGAGGCAATTTGTTGTTAGAAAGCATTGCATAGTCTTCCCAAAGATTTTGACACACTTTGCAGTTGGCAAACGCTTGTATGAGCACTTTGTTTTATTGTTGTATATGGCGTACTTCATTTGCGACCTAAGTTTTACTGTCGTCTTTTTTCTTTCATTCATGTTTTGTTGCTGCAGTATTATTCTGCAGAAGCGGGACACAGTAATATCCTTTGTTAGAGTATTTGTTCTTACCCGTCAAAATCACAAAAATTTAACTGAAAACTAAAACAATGAACAATTCCCGGAATTCCGAACAATTCACGGGTTTATCCCGCTTTCCTCCCGGACGAAAAAATTCCCGGGTTTTTCCCGGATCTCCCGGGTCGTATACAACCTGTTATTGAAAACATCTTGTCTATGAAAAGTGAATTCATAAATTATACAGCACAAAGTTCTTGAATCTGTAAATTAGGTTAAGCATTTCACAAACTAACTTTTAACAGAATGTTTGTCATCTGGTTTTTATCAAAATCTTAATCTTCGTGTGGATGCAACTGATTTTTAAAATAGTTTATGTATGCCATATATGTTGTCCAATGATTCTGGAAAGTGCAGCAAATGCAATTAGGATGACCTCTTAACAGACAGACTAACTGCTCCTTAGCATATTTATGGTCACCACTAAATCTTTGCAGGTCATTGTCAATGTGCTTAAACCTATCTGTGCATTTTTTCCCCACCCTCATCCTATTTGCATCACAAATTGTCATAGGAGACACATCGATATTCTCTTTCCATCAACATACACATATACATATCCAGCAGTCATGGCCCCTGCAGACCACATGCTGCTTCCACAAACCATCTCCCCACCTTTCTGTTTTGTACTCCGTTTCTCAACATCTGTTCAGTCCCATGTTCTTCCCCAGGTCCTCTACTCAGTGCTGCCTTTATCTTCATATGGGGCATCTGGCATTTGGTTTTCCCTTAAGTGCTATCTTCACTTGTCTTCCTTCTGGCATACAGGTTATATGGGCTGTCCCCCCGATTCTTTTGCTCTTCAGCTTCTGTAGGACTAGTGGTTGTTGCATCAAGAGGTAGATTTCCTCATTCCCCATTCTCCGTTATCTAAAACTGGTCCCCATATTTTCATTATTAATTTTCTTGCAAATATTGATAGTTTTTCCTTTTCTCCTGTAGTCATGCTCCAGGTTTCTGAATCATGCTGTGCATATCAATATGTTATATATTCTCATTTCTGTATCCACTGATATTGGCCTTGAGCTGTGTGCGTGAACAAGGGAGTACATGCCTTTCATTGCCACTGCTGGTCTTTCCTTTAAGTCCATTTTCATGCTACTGTTGGGAAACCAATTCTTTCCTTGATGTTCATTTCCACGCTGCTCTTGCTGGTAAACTAAGATCCCAAATATTTGACGTGGTGTACTCTGTTGAACCTTGTACCATCTGTCTCCAGGAATTCTTGCTGCTCTGGAGTTCTTTCTAATTCCACAAACTCCATTTTGTCTTGATTCACCTTTAGCCCAACCTTCTGTGCCAAGTTGTCAATTTTTTTTATCTCCCCCCCCCCCCCACCCCCTCGTGGTGTGATTCACTAGTAGTACTATATTGTGTGCATATGGGACAATTAAATTACCATCCATCTGCACTTGCCACCAACACAACCCAAAGTATGGAAACCACAGAATTAGCTCTGCTCTTAGGCTTCCCCCTGTATAAACGTGCAACAAATTGCCTGTTGAGAAGAGGAGGAAACTGGAAAAAGTTAGTGGAAATTTTAACAGCAGCCCATTATTGATGAAAAAGATTTTGTTTTTATCAAAGACTAATTTTTACAGAGTGACAAAAAATTCTCTCCTTCATAACTGTAACTCAGCAAGTACTCTGAAAAAAAGGGTTAATGATCATCCAAAAGCTGCCTCAGGTCTCATAAAACTTAAAACTCATTTTACATTAACTGAAACCCCATAACTGCAATCTGAAACAGAAATGGTCAAAGCCAACCACTCACCTGTAGTTGAGTGATAGCGTGGTCACAAGACGACACCACCACCACCACCACCACCACCACCACCACCACCACCACCCCCCCCCCCTCTAAAAAAATAAAATAAAAAATCAGAGGAACGGTAAGGAATTGAAAAACAGAGTTACAAATATCTGGGCTAGTGCGTCTATAAAAATGGAAGATACAAAGGATGGACAGTTCCCACCCGCTTAGTTTACAGCAGCTGGTATAGGTAGGGAGGGCACTAAACTAGCTGTTACAATCATTGATATTGTTTCATGTTCATTCAGCAAATGGCTGGTGGAGTTTACAGTTAGCCAGAGTTTGGCAATGGCTGTTCATGTTAAGCAGATGCGTATTTCATATAGAACACTGCACAGTAATAGAAATACAGCTCTTACATAACCGTGACTGACCTTACGTGTAATAACATATTTTACAAGATGGGAAACATCTGTGACTGGACTCCGGCAAGTGGCAGAGAGATGTACAGATACATAGTTTGTCCACAGGGAGAATGAAAATGTTTAGCTGCTTGGACTGGTAGCAAGAGTGGCACAGCGATAAATTAGGTTGCTGTGTAGGTTAGGTGCAGAACAGAATACTACTATGGTGCTGAGAATAGGCTTTATATATGACATCCCTCACCTTCAGGGCATGGCAAGAGGTGGTTTAAGACCTAGAAGAGGATGTGGTTGAGTTTTCAGGATGTGGTTGATAAGATCAATACTGAATAGTGATATAATTACAGTGGTGACACGGGTTTTCTGAGAAGAAATCACATGGAAAATTTGTGAACTAAGAATATATTGTGTGTCTGCAAATGCTTTGGCAAGGTTATCAGCATATTTTGTTAACTCCTATTTTCTATTGCGGGTGTAGGTGCAAAGTTTTTAAGGGAAAGGACTTCTGATATGGAATGAATGACAGCTGTCAAAATGGAGGTACTGTTGGTAGATTTGATATGGACAGATATTTTTATGCAGTCTTCTGCGAGGTGGGGACCAACACCTAAGAAGATAGGTCGTGTATCAGGAGAATCAAGTACAGTTAATTTGAGAAATTTTTAGGTTTGGGGAAAGGGTGGGGGTTTGCCCTTCTCATGAATCCAGGTAACAAAAACAGGGTCATTGGGTCTGAAGCAGGTTTTCTAGGTGTTGTGTATACAGAAAGGATTCCTTTACGTGCCCTATGGCTATGGGTATCCATGGCACATTCAATGATCTGTTTGTGCAGTTGGGACTTCCATGGAGAGAGAATTATTGCCAGCATTTGGTTGCCAAAAGGATTATGAAGGAGGTAGTGGATTTGGTATTGCAGAGCTGACAGAGGTAGTGTTCCATGGCAGCAATACTATTTAGACAACAATGTTGGTGTATAGGGAAGCAGAGAACATGGTGAACAATAAGGAGCCTGGTGATAATAGAATAGGAACTGTGGATAGACAAGTGAATTAAGTTATAGTATCTAGGATGTAGGAAGGAAGAATGTGGGCAATATGCAGGCTATGCTGGCCACAGACAGTAGTGGACCTTTCTGTGGCAACATTTCTAACCTTCTGCACAGGGGCAACCAGAGGAGTCATGTTTGTGAAGCATTGGGCACAGGTCAAAGGTGGGTCTACGAGAGAGATTGCTGGAATAAGGAGGGTGGTGGGTTCAGGTGACAGGTTTTAGTGTGGTTCTAATATTTGAGGACCTGTTGGAGGTCATGCTAGAGTTCTGGGATTGGAATGTACAAGGCTTTTAAGTAATGGTATCAGAATATTGGCCATAGCAATTAATGAGCATGGGTGTGCAGTTCTTATCTCTGAGGGAGGTCAGGATTGTCTCTAAGGTCATGTCTCCTGTATCTCAGGTCCATAGCCGTGATGATGTACTCACTAGGAAAAGATTTAGGGAAGGAAGGTGAGCCAGATGAGGCATGCAAAATTATTAAAAGCTTTTAAATGATGATGGCTTCATTCTGTTACAATGCCTCGAAGATAAAATAGTCCCATTTAGATCTCTGGGCAGGAATTACTCAGGATGATGATATTACTAAAGGTCAGAGCATGAAATATTACAATATTATCCTTAATCAGATAGGTACGGTACAAAATTTTAAAAAGGGAAATTGGTAGTTTGAAGTTGGATGTAGTGGGAATTAGGACTTCTGGCCAGGTGAGCACATGGTTATAAATACAAAATCAAATACAGGTAACACAAGAATAGGTCCAATAATAAATAAGAAAATACGAATGTGAATGCAAGTAAGGTACTACAAACAGCATAGTGAACACATTATCATGGGCAAGATGACAAAGCCAACACCCACCACATTAGTACAAGTTAATATGCCAACTAAAAATGGAGATGATGATGATGATGAAAGAATATAAGATGAGACGAAAAAATTATATAACCGAGGGACAGGAAAATTAAATATTGATGGGGGACTGGAATTCAATAAAAGGGAGAGGAAGGGATGGAAAAAATAGTAGGGTAATATGGACTAGAGGAGAGGAATGAAAGAGGAACATGTCTGGCACAGTTTTGCACAGAGCACAATTTAATAATCGCTAATATTTGGTCTATGAATCATGACAAAGTTGTACACATGGAAGAGACCTGGAGACACTGGAAGGTTAAAGAAAGACAGAGATTTCAGAACCAGATTTTAAACCTTAAAACGTTTCCAGGGCAGATGTGGACTCTGACCATAGTTTATTGGATATGATCTGTAGATTAAAACTGAAGAAATTTCAAAAAAGGTAAGAAATTGAGGAGACAAGACCTGGTCAAGTTGGAAGAACCAGAGGTTATTGAGAGTCTCACAAGAAGCATTATGCAACGATTGACTACAACAGAGGAAAGGAATACAACAGAAGATGATTGGGTAGCTTTGAGAGTTGAAATACTGAAGGCAGCAGAGGATAAATTGGTAAAAAGACAAGGCTTTATAGAAATACTTGGGTTATCACACGAGACATAGTATTTAACTGATAAAAAGACAAAATATAAAAATGCAGCAAATGAAGTAGGAACAACAGACGCCTGAAAAATGGGACTGTCAGAAAGTGCAAAACAACTAACCAGGAATGGCTAGAGTACAAATGCAAGGCTATACAAACATAAAACAGAGAAAAGATATAGGAAAATTAGCGACCTCAGGAGAACACACAGGCAGGAGTATGAATTGCAAGAGCTCAGACAGAAAACCAGCACTAAGCAAAGTAAAGGTGGAAGGAGTATATAGAGGTGGGACGAACATGAAGGTAATACTGTAGAAATGGAAGAGGATGTAGAAGATGAGATGGGACATACAACACTGCAAGAATAATCTGACAAAAACCCAAACTGAAACAAGATATGCAGACATTCCTTCTGAACTATTGATATGCCAGCTGGGATGAAACTACTTGACCTGATGTGCGGGACGTATGAGAAAGGCAAAATACCCCCAGACTTCGAGAACAATGTAATGATTCCAATTCCAAAGAAATCAGGTGCTGACAGGTGTGAATGCTACAAAACTTTCAGTTTAATAAGTCATGGTTGTGAAATAATGACACAAACTATTTACAGAAGACTGAAAATGTGGTAAAAGGCAATATCAAGGACAATAAGGTTGGGTTCCAGAGAAATGCACGAACACATGAGGCAACACTGAACCTACGACTTCAAACCTTCATTTTTTAGCACTTGTACATTCACAAAAAGCTTTTGGCATTGTTTACGAACACATCCGTTGAAATACTGAAGGTAGCAGGGATAAAATATATGGAGCACACAGTTATTTTCAAATTGTACAGAATGATGACAGAAGAGGCAAAGGTGAGAAGCAAGCGAGACAGAGTTGTAGCCTATCCCCCGAAGTTATTCAGATTTGTACATTGAGCATGCAGTAAAGTAAACCACGAAGAAATTTGGAAAGGGAATTACCATTCAGGGAGTAGAAATAGGGTTTGCTGATGGTACTGCAATTCTATCAGAGACATCAAAGAACTTGGAAAAGCAGCTGAACAGAATGAAGTATCATGGAAGGAGGTGGGGTGGGGGTGTTTATAAGATGAACATCGAACAAAAGCAAAACACGGGTAATGGAAAATAGTCAAATTACATCAAGCAATGTTCAGAGATAGTAGCAGCAATAGCAGCAGCAGCAGCCTTCAGTTTAACATGGAAACCAGACCACATGTCATTCTTGGTGACTCCCCACATCATTCAGACGTGAAGGCTTAATAGGCAGGTTGATAATTTCCGTGGTCCAAATAGAATTCAATCCTATGAACTTTGTTTCCAGGCACACACTTTACCACTATTGTTGGTATCATGTAAGGCAGCAGCCCGATATTCAGCCATTCCGTGCATTCCCCTCCACTACCCACTGGTGGCCAATAATATGCATTCACTTTCTGAGTGGCTAACATAGAATTACAGCTGGAAAGTGAGAATCTCACTCCTACATGCTGCACTTCGCGACAACCGAATTATTCTTTTAACTATGAATTTTTTGGTTTCCTTTTTTTGCAGCAGTATAGCTGTGAATGTGTATCTTGTAAATGTTTAAGTACGATTAAAAAAAAAGAGTCAGGTGATAGAAATAAATGTAAGTGCTTCACAAGCAGACGTGGCGGATTATTTACTGCATTTATAACTTTTTCAAAAGTTAATCTGACATTGAAAACACAAGAATGGACTCTAGAATCATATGGTGTCGGCAAGACAACTATAAAGAGAATTGTAATGGAAAGTGTCAGAGCAGTAGGATCCATAAAAAGTTGGTTTCGTGTCACCTGGAAAGCGTTGAAATCGCAAGGAACCTGTAAAACAAATGGATGGTTTTAACAAAGATATTTTAAAGTGCTCCATGGGAATGATGACTGCCCGACATAACAAAAACGTGTTACACTAATGCAGACTTCAATGGTAAGCACTTGGTCAAGGCAAAGAATTTTAAATTTGTTGGTTCCAGATACGTTACGAAGAGAGTTTTTGGTTCAAAGAAGTGACCTAGGTGCCGCATGAACTATACCCCATATAAATATTCACAATACAAGAGAAGGAAGTAGTTCAACAGTGTATTACCTTGGTGAAACATGGGTCAATTAGACTGTGTGGCATGTTGAAAAGCTTCAGAAAGAAGAATTTGACAGGGAAGTGATGATAGATATAGGCCTTGAACCTGTTCTCATAAATTTAAAATCAGATTGTTCGGAAACAGACTCAGATAGAAGTGACGATGTTATTATGATGTAGACTTTGGAACAAAGTAACAATATTTTTTTTAGTTTTAAAGACTCGTGGTTTAAAAAATGTGTCAACATATCAGTTGCGTACATAGCGATGACAACTTCCTTGCCTTTTTGATTAGGACTTTGTACCTTTTTAATTATGCAGACTGTAATGATCAACATATTGCCCAAGGAGAAGTTAAGCTTCTCCCACTATGTTGTAAACCTCTATCATTTTCAAGACACTAACTGGATAAGGCCCTATAATGACAGTAACTGTTACTTGTCGAGATATTGGTGGTTTACGATGTTATCGGTCAGATTCCCTGCAGTTATTCACAGATGACAATCAATTGTTTGCTTATTGAATGAATTATAAATGCAATCTCTCACTGCAATACCAAACATGTTAGTTTATACTCATAATGCCTGTTAATAACAAAAAATATGACAACTTGCTGACCATTTTTACGGTAGTCTTTTCTACCACCAATTCATTTTTAGATGCAGGGATTACATGTAACTATCGTCTGACTATCGCACGCACGCCCCCCCTCCCCCCCACACACACCTTACATGTTTTTAAAAATTCTGTTGAGCAGAAGCAGTTGTCAAGCAAATATAATGATTTTGGTTTGTGCTTGAAGTTAATTTTGTTGTGTATTAAATTTTTACTTATAATGCAATTCAAGTTGCAATAAATGGTTATTATTGCAAGCAGTTTCAATGTCATTTTGAGAAAAAATGCACTTCACGTCTTCACAAAGACGTGTCCGCTGTTCTCGCCTCTCCAGAGTAAATCTGTGGAGCAGTGGGTGTGAATTAATATTTCTCTCATGACAATTGATCATCATAAATTTGAATGAATAATACAATGTACCATAGGCGAACGAGCCTGACTGTTATCCGCAGCAATGCAGTTCAGCGATGTTGACTTCGTTCGCCCACTCTTCGCTGCTGCTGCTGCACATGCACAGCTCTCATCCCCCCACATTCCCTTTCCACTATGCCTCTATGCGTGGAAGCGCCATCCTAGGTGACGCGGGCATTAGGCAACAAGGCTCTACAAGGAAACAGATTAGGAAGCGAAACACTAAAAACACTAGGTGAGTTTTGCTATTAGGGCAATGATGGTCGAAGTAAACACAATACAAAATTCAGACTGACTATAGCAAGGAAAGTATTTATCAGGAAGAGGAGTTTTTTTAACATCTAATATAAATTTATAACTGTTTGGAGGTATTTTATGAAGGTATTTGTCTGGAGTGTAATCTTGCAAGGAGTAAAATGTTGACAAGAAGAGAATAGAAGCTTTCAAAATGTGATGCTATAGAACACAGCTGAAGATTACATGGTTGGATTGCATAACTAATGGGGTGGTACTAAATAGAATTGGAGAGAAAAGGAATTTGAGGCACAACTTGGTGACAAGGGACTGGTTGATAGAACACATTGGGAGACATCAAGGAATCATTAATTAAGTATTGCGGGAAGCGGAGGGGGGGGGGGGGGGGGCACAAAAATTGTAGAGAGGCCAAGAGATGAATGCAGTAAGAAGGTCCACAAGGGTTTAGGTTGCAGTAGTTACGCGGAGAAGATGAGGCTTGCTCAGGATACGCATGTGGAGAGCTGCGTCAAACCAGTCTTCAGACTGAAGACAAGAACAACAACATAATTTAAGTTTGAAAAAATTAACTTTTATTCGTACAGCACACAAACAACTGTTATTACATTATAGTTATGTAATTTATAATGTCAATTGTGGGATGCAGATCGCTGGTAATTGGTAACAGTAGTAGTAACATAGGCAGTACACATCTGCAGACTCTGTTTATGAATGAAGATGGGTAAATTTAACATTTGTTTCAGCTCTAGAATATTCAAAATGTGCAAAGTGACATTATGTATTTGTGTACCGTAATTCTATGTAAATAATTATTCTAGATGTATCCAAACACAGACAAATTAAGTTACAATAAACCTGATACATGACAGGACTTTTTTCATTTTAAATGGAACTATTTCATTTTTGGCATTCTCCACCTTTTTAAACTAATTCATAAGAACACTGAGCATAGATATACTACACAGAGCAGGATTAAATAATTTTACTAATATGTCTAAATGGCTGGAACTACTTGCCACACAAGAAACGTTTTTGACACTTACGGTTAAAATGTGAAATAATCATAAAATTTCAGTCAACAGTAAATCTGTATCATAAAAATCCAAAAACCCTGCCACGTCTCACAAGGACCACCCAAAAAGAAAAATCTTAATCTAACAGAAAAGAAACTGATAACTACAATGTCTACAATAACTGTAACTCATTAAGTACACAAGAATTTTAACTGATTTTACAGCTCATAAGCAGTATGATGAAGACATCTTATGAAGACAAACATTATCATCATTGCAATAGCTGTTAGAAACTTTGGCTATCACAAGTCATTCAATGCCTGGCTACAAAACATGTTCATCGCAACTGCAATTATCAGTCTCACTTTTACAACATAAACATTGGATTGTAAGCACAGCATTCAATTGCAAAAATGCTGTAACTGATTAAATCTTTCACAAAATCACTTCAGGAATCTAACAGATTTATCACAAATGGCAGGTACTCCAATTTCCATTCACTTCTTGTGCTACTATACCCTTTTAATTAAAAATTCCAACAAATATATAAACAATAACATAAAATAACAGATTTTGCAGCCTTGACTAATTCAATTTTTAATTTAAACTGCTAAACACTATCATCATCGTAACAGCTGTTTCAGAAACTTTAACTACTACAAATCATTCAGTGTCAAACAGCTCAAATTTTCTCTCTCAGGCTACATATCAGATTAAATATCCTAACATAATAAAGTTCGTTAAATGCATTTTGCCCCCTAAAATGATTGCTTAGAATTATGGACCACAACAATGAGAGAACAAAAAGCAGGTCTATCCAGCTGTGTCACATTAAGTATTTGTACAAGAAGAGTTATTTCCTTCCTCCAATAAGTAATCAGGGATAAGTCAAACATCACTTAAATTTATAGTGGAAATGGAAATCAACTAAATATCTAACAGTCAGATACTGTTTATTTAGGCCAAAAGATACCTTCATGAAAGCATGAATGAAATGTACTGCAATATTTTATGCAATTTCAAGTATTGTGGCATCTGATTTTATTTGTGCTGTTCTCTGACCCTGACAAACAGTACCAATAATCCATGGTTCATATCCTTCCTTTGCAGAAAATTCTCTGATGAACTCATGAGCTCTAGTTTCGTCCAAACAGATCAAGAGCCCTCCTGCAAGCAAATAACCAAAGTATCAAAAACACAAACCAACATGAGCGGGCGTGAATGCGCGCACGCGCACACACACACACACACACACACACACACACAGACCAAAGCAAAAACTTGGGAACTTGTCACTGATCAGGTCCTTTGACAAGTCACCTCCAGATTAACCACCACTATGTCTCTGAACCTTAATACTGACACACTATAACTAATGTCACTTCTTTCACTGCTTCAAATAATGTCAGGGGGTTGGTTGGTTGGTTTAAAGGAGTGGGGGAAGGGACCAAACTGCGAAGTCATCGGTCCCTTGTTCCTGGTAAAATAACTACACAAGGGTAAGAAGAAAAGACTGGAGCTGTACGGCAGACGTAGAGACGATATAAAAGGTTACTGGCAATGGAAAGGAAAGCGTTTCTGAAGAAGATAAATTTTTTAACATCGAGTATAGATTTCAGTATCAGGAAGTTGTTTCTGAAAGTATTTGTATGGAGCTCACATGCATGGAAATGAAACATAGACGATAAATAGTTTGGACAAGAAGAGAATAGAAGCTTTTGAAATTTGGTGCTACAGAATAATGCTGAAGATTATATGGGTGCACATAACTAACGAGGAGGTACTGCATAGTATTGGGGAGAGGAGAAATTTGTGGCAGAACTTGACTAGGAGAAGGGAAAGGTTGGTAGGACATTTTCTGAGGCATCAAGGGATCACTAATTTAGTATTGGAGGGCAGCGTTGAGGGTAAAAACTGTATTTTTATTTATATAGAAAACAACTTAAAAAATTAAAATGTTAACTAACTTCTTGCTTTTGGATAACATTTTAATTTTTTGAAGAAGTAACGTTTTCGGTTTAAAAATTTTCAGTAAGCACTCTGTGTTGTGAATCATAAGTTAAATTCTTTTTCCCATACATAATAATAATATATGTAATTGTATCATCTGGAATGTTATCATTAAAGAATGCACATAATTTCATTTTTGTCTTTTGAGTAGTTACAACATTCATTCTTGTACACATTAATTACAAGAATTGGAAAATTTTGAACAAAATTGAAAGTACTTACATTTACATCATTATTCAAGAGAGTTATTCTTTTAAAATCACAGAAAGCATCATAAGCTGTCGAAGTTATTTGGTGGATAAAGATTTCACAATTCTTGTGGAAAAACATTTCTTCCATTTTTTAACAGAGAAATTTGTAATTTTACATGATCAAATAAAGAAGAATCAAGGATTTGATTATTTTTTCAATTAGTTTGGAAAACAACAAAAATAAATTAAGGCATATCAAATTCTATTGAATTATAGTAATTAGTAATATATAGTTCAAAATTTATTTTTACTTGTAATGCAGCAAATTCAACTGTTTGAAGTTCAAAGAAAGAAACTGGAATTTTAGGATTTTTCAGTCTTTCTTGTTCTAGTTCAAGTAAAAATTCTAGTTCATATTTAACAACAGGAACACAAATGTCCAAACTTTTTACAACAATTTTACCTTCTTTTGGAAGAACAGAATTATCATTACCAGTACTCCAACAAAGAATAGAATCTTCTTGATCTTTTCTCAAACTCCAAGTAAAAATTACAGTTAAATCATGTCCAAACATAATTTCCTTATAATCTTTAAAAACCCACCAAATAATTCTAGTGGATAAAGATAACTCACTCAAAAGCGAAGAAGTTAAGCAAATAAGAGCTGAAGAAGAAATAAAAGGATGTTCAACTCTAGACAACTTTAAGACATAATTATCAATCAGTTTAATGCTTGATTTTCCATCATATGCAGAAAAATCAGTTCCATATGTATGAACAACATCAAAACTCGTGTAAAGTTACGAGCAATTAGAATGAACCCAACCAGCACCAATATTAACATTAATTTCTTATTGTTGGGAAAATTTAGATTATTTTTAGTCTTCTCATTCACAGGAAATGAGTAAAACTGGTTATTCTCAATTTGGTTCATGATTTATAAAGGAAAAAAAACCATCAGTTCATTTTTAAAACAACAGTTACACAAGCACCATTGAAGTCAATCAGATCATCATTTTTGTCTATTACGGTTATCTCTAAATTTTCAATAGTATCAAATATGGAAATCTTTAGAGGATGATTTGGCTGATAAATTATTGGACCTCCAGATTCAGAATTCGGCTTAAATAAAGCAATAATATTAGTTTTTCAATAAAAATGATTATCTTTAACAAACATTCCTTCAGCCAAATTAAAATTCACATTTAATAACTCAAATGGAATAATTTTAGGAAAATCGTTAGCAACAGTTATTTGATTAGGCTCAATAACTTATTTAATAAATTCTACCACACTTTCAATATTATTTTCTTTTATATCCATGTATACTTTATCACTTTCAACAGAAATTCTATTTAAAACTATTTTCTTTAATATGAATATTTGGATTTTTTGAATGAACAATTTTTTTTTTTTTTAATTTTTCGAACTATATTGACCAACAGGAATTTCTATTGTTTCTCCATCACAGTAAAGTTTATTATTTTTCGATGTGATGTTTGGAGTTAAAGTTGAGTAAAATCCAACAACTGAAACCGTTTTTAAATTTCTTACTGTAGCACTTAATTGTTTCTTCAGAACAGAAGGATTATGGCACAATTGAATTAATCAACTCACTTATATTAGTAAAAATTATGTAAATAAATGACACACTGGGAGCCAAAATTAAGAATTCCAGAAAAAAATCAAAAAACAAACATCATAAACTTTTACCAAATTCAATACGATGTGCAATAATTGGACCAAGCGGTTGTGGAAAAACAACATTAACGACCGATAATTGTATTCTAGCAAGAGGATAGCTAAATTGGAAAAAAGTAATCAATTGGCCGGTCTATGGTGTCCAACGGGCACAATATTTTGGCGATCATACATGTCGCCATCATCAGGTGAACTGATGGACTGAGCTCCTGTGAACGTGCCGGCACGGAGATCCGTACGCTACAGCTGCTCAGAGGGAACTGGGTTCGGTCGCGGCAGCAGCCGATTTAAATACCCTCCGCCCGCGGCGTGCTCCCTCCGTCGGCCGCGCCCCGCGCCACGGTTGCGCGGTGTGATGGCTCTGTCCGCCGTGGTCGTCACAATTATACATTTGCTCGATTTACTCTTGATTAACCCGATCACTGGTTCCCAAGCCTTGCTAATATTATAGCCACAGTCACGGTTTATGAGGTCGTCATTGGTGCAAATTTCGATGGCCTCTCTAACAATGCTGTCCCAGTATCTCGACATCTGTACGAGAATCCTCGTGCGGTCATACTCCATGGCGTGATTTTCCGACAAACAATGTTCAGCGACCGCCGACTTGCTCGGATACATCAGTCGAGTGTGCCTCTGGTGTTCACGGCATCGATCCTCGATGGTACGCATCGTCTGACCAATATACGACATGCCACATTGACACGGAATCTGGTACACGCCGGCCTTCCTCAAACCGAGGTCATCTTCGGCGCTCCCCACCAGTGCACGAGTTTTATTTGGAGGACAAAACACAGATCCGACCCGGTGTTTCTTCAGAATGCGGGTGATTTTCCCCGAGAGTGCGCCTGTGTATGGAATAAATGCAGTGCCTACCTCCTCCCTCGTGACTTCATCCATCACAACAGGTTGTGCTGCAGTGGCTGGGCGGAGAGCATGTTGAATCTGCCGCTCTGAGTACCCATTTTTTCAAAATACAGTTCTCAGATGTTCCAATTCCTGGGGTAGACTCTCTGCTTCAGAGATAGTGTGCGCCCTATGTACTAGAGTTTTAAGTACCCCATTCCTCTGTGAAGGGTGGTGGCAGCTGTCTGCGTGCAAATACAGATCAGTGTGCGTTGTCTTCCGATACACCCCATGACCTAGGGTGCCGTCAGCCCATCTCTTGACCAAGACGTCAAGGAAAGGTAATTTACCCTCCGTTTCAGTCTCCATAGTGAATTTGATGTTGGGGTGTATGGAGTTTAGATGTGTAAGGAAGTCAAGGAGTTTATCCATACCATGTGGCCAGATGACGAACGTGTCGTCCACGTAACGGAAAAAGCAAGTAGGTTTCCATACGGATGACGACAGGGCTTCCTCCTCGAAGTTCTCCATGCACAAATTCGCTACCACCGGTGAGAGTGGGCTACCCATGGCGACTACGCACACTGATCTGTATTTGCACGCAGACAGCTGCCACCACCCTTCACAGAGGAATGGGGTACTTAAAACTCTAGTACATAGGGCGCACACTATCTCTGACGCAGAGAGTCTACCCCAGGAATTGGAACATCTGAGAACTGTATTTCGGAAAAAATGGGTACTCAGAGTGGCAGATTCAACGTGCTCTCCGCCCAACCACTGCAGCACAACCTGTTGAGATGGATGAAGTCACGAGGGAGGAGGTAGGCACTGCATTTATTCCATACACAGGCGCACTCTCGGGGAAAATCGCCCGCATTCTGAAGAAACACCGGGTCGGAACTGTGTTTTGTCCTCCAAATAAAACTCTTGCACTGGTGGGAAGCGCCAAAGATGACCTCGGTTTGAGGAAGGCCGGCGTGTACCAGATTCCGTGTCAATGTGGCAAGTCGTATATTGGTCAGACGATGCGTACCGTCGAGGATCGATGCCGTGAACACCAGAGGCACACTCGACTGATGTATCCGAGCAAGTCGGCGGTCGCTGAACATTGTTTGTCGGAAAATCACGCTATGGAGTATGAACGCCATGAGGATTCTGGTACCGACTTCGAGATACTGGGACAGCGTTGTTAGAGAGGCCATCGAAATTCGCACCAATGACGACCTCATAAACCGTGACTGTGGCTATAATCTTAGCAAGGCTTGGGAACCAGCGATTGGGTTAATCAAGAGTAAATCGAGCAAATGTATAATTTTGATGACCACGGCGGGCAGAGCCATCACACCGACGTCATCTCAGACGCCGTCGCAATCTGTTCCACCGCGCAACCGTGGCGCGGGGCGCGGACGACGGAGGGAGCACGCCGCGGGCGGAGGGTATTTAAATCGGCTGCTGCCGCGACCGAACCCAGTTCCCTCTGAGCAGCTGTGGCGTACGGATCTCCGTGCCGGCACGTTCACAGGAGCTCAGTCCATCAGTTCACCTGATGATGGCGACATGTATGATCGCCGAAATATTGTGCCCGTTGGACACCATAGACCGGCAGCACACCCGTGGATATTTTGATTATCAAATACGCCGGGAGAAACTCAAGAATCACATATTTATCATGAATTTATTGGAGGAGATTTAAAGATTGATCAATTTAAAGAATTATGTAGTAAATGTTGGACTAAAGATAAATTCGGTTTTGTCAGGATTGATATGACAAGAAAAATTAATGGAAGGTAAATATAGTGAAAAGATTAAGGATTTTATTTAACATTGAACATTAACATTAAACAAAGTGAACAGAACTGATGAATGCAATACAGAAACATAAGCGTTGAACGATAAACATAAACACTGAATGCAAAATAAAAACAATGATCATACTTTTATTCTTAATAAATGTCTGCAAAATACAATCCACAAGTTGTTAAAATAGTGAGACAAAATACAAAAATTAAAAGCACAATTAAAAGAACAGTTTAACTAATGGAAAAAAAACCGGAACAGAATATGAAAAATGTAAGAAAGAATATCAACCAGTTATCGATACAATAGAAAAAGTTGAAGGAATCAAAGGTTTAGCTGATAAAGTTTTAAAAGCAACCGAAGAATATAGAGAAGTTCTAAGGCAAATTGTTCCTTATAATAAACATTATTTTAAAGAATTTAATGATATTTCAACAATGGAACATTATGAAAGTGATAAAAGAGATTTCACATTAAGTGATTCAGAAATACAACATTTATTGAATGAATATGGGGAAGAAATTAAAAACAGAAAACAGTTAAAAGGCAAACAAAAAGCAGCCACATCAGAAATTGTTAAAAGATATATAAGTGAAAGAATGTTTTAATATATTAATCATAGTGAAGACAAAGTTTTTGGATTAAGGCCTGTTGGTGCATTTAAGTTTGTTGGTAAATTTCCAGTAAAATTTGAAGCAGCTAAATTAACAATTGGTGATAGAACATATGAAGGAACTGCCGGATTAATGAATGTTAAAAAGTAACTATGGGCGATATGAATACACCATTTACAGGTTCTGATTTATCAAATTATGTAGATATATTGATTCAATCAGGAGCATTATATTCTGACAATAATCCAAATAAAAACATCAAGTAAAGGTAACAAACATAAATATCTGATAAAACGAATTGTTGATCTTTATCTTTCTAAAAAATTATCTGATTCAGACAGATGAAAAATTTGGCGAAGATTTAGTAAAAAACATTCAGAAAAATCAGGCAAATGTATTTGGATTAACGATGTTTGACAATCAATTGACAGATTAGCTGTTATTCATGGTGAAGAATCAGCAGAAAATAAAAATTATAACGAAAAAGTTGGCATAACAAAAATGTTAGAAAAACAAATTTAGTGATTTCATTATCAACAGTCCAAAACGTATTACATACTTAATCAAATTTTTGAATGATCTCTCTCACGCATTTTGATAAAGTGAAAAATACGGAAAAGGTTTAGTAAACACTTTAATTAACAAACCACCATTCAAAATACATCTTCCCGGCTATAAATATTGTGGACCGCGGACAAAATTAGAAGAAAGATTAGCTAGAGGACATCAAGGAATTAATCGATTAGATGACAAATTTAAGGAACATGACATTGCTTATAGAGATAATACAGAATTAGAAAGAAGACATGAAGTAGATAAAGAACTTCAATTATTTGCATAGGAAAAAATGCATGTTTCCGATGCTTCTTTAGGTGAAAAAATTGCTGCAACATCAGTTAGAGGAAATATGTATGGAAAACAGATTAGATTACACTAGTACTTGTTCCATAGATCATGAATACGACACTCTGAAATGATGTGGAACGTGTCAGGTTAATAAAAGGTGTCTATACAAGATATTACATTACACAAAATATTACATGACACTGAATATTTTTAATTTTTTTTTTGTGGGGGTTGGGGAAATTACCCACTTATTATATCCAAAAAGTCATCTAATGAGTGGGAGGAGTTGCCATTCAGAAATTCTTTAATTTCCTTTTAAATGCTATATTGCTATCTGTCAGACTTTTAACGCTGTTAGGTAAGTGACCAAAGACTCTCGTGGCAGCATAATTTACCCCCTTCTGAGCCAAAGTCGGAGTTAACCTTGAGTAGTGAATATCATTCTTTCTCCTAGTGTTGTAGCCATGTAAACTGCTATTACTTTTCAATTTGTTCTGATTGTTAATAACAAATTTCATAAGCGAATATATATATATATTGTGAGGCTACAGTGAAGATCTCTAGCTCTTTAAATAAGAGTCTGCAGGATGATCTTGGATGAGCTCCAGCAATTGTTCTGATTACACACTTTTGTGTAATGAATACTCTTTTACTTAATGATGAGTTATCCCAGAATATGATGCCATACGAAAGCAGAGAACGAAAATAGGCATGGTAAGCTAATTTACTCAGATGTATATCTCCAAAATTTGCAATGATCGTAATAGTAAAAGTAGCTGAACTCAAACGTTTCAGCAGATCCTCAGCGTGTTTTTTCCAGTTCAACCCATCATCAATGCATACACCTAGAAATTTTGAATATTCTACCTTAGCTACAGAGTTCTGATCAAAGTCTGTATTTATTTATGGTGTCATTCCTTTTACTGTGTGGAACTGTATATACAGTATTTTGTCAAAGTATAATGAGAGCCCATTTGCAGAGAACCACTTAATGACTTTCTGAAAAATATCATTTACAATTTCACCATTTAATTCTTGTCTGTTGGGTGAGGTAGCTATACTTTTATCATCGGCAAAAAATACCAGCTTTGCATCTTCGTGAGTATAGAATGGCAAGTCATTAATATATATTAAGAACAGCAGAGGACCCAAGACCAAACCTTGCGGCACCCCATTCTTGATTGTTTCCCAGTTTGAGAAATCACCAGTTTTCTTTGCATATTATGTGAACTGCTTATTTCAACTTTCTGCACTCTTCCAGTTACGTAAGATTTAAACCATTTGAGCACTGTCCCATTCAAACCACAGTACTTGAGCTTATCTGGAAGTATTCCATGATCTACAGAATCAAAAGCCTTTGATAGATCACAAAAAATCCCAACGGGTGACTTCCGGTTACTCAGAGCATTTAATATTTCATTAGTGAAAGTATATATAGCATTTTCCATTGAAAAACCCTTCTGGAAACCAAACTGACATTTTGTTAAAACTTTATTTTTACAAAGGTGTGAAGCTACTCTAGAATACATTACTTTTTCAAGAATTTTGGATAAGGCAGTCAGAAGAGAGACTGGGCAGTAGTTGACATCAGACATATCCCCTTTTTTATGCAGCGGTTTAACAATGGCACACTTCAGTCTATCTGGGAAAATGCCCTGCTGCAGAGATCTATTACATATGTGGCTAAGAATCCCACTTATCTCTTGGGAACAAGCTTTTATTATTCTGCTGGAAATCCCATCAATTCCCTGTGAGCTTTTATTCTTGAGAGAATTTATTATCTTCCTAATTTCAGAAGGAGAGGTGGGTGGAATTTCAATTGTATCAAATGGTGTGGGTAAGGCCTCTTCCATTAACTGCCTTGCTTCTTCTAATGAACATTTGGATCCTATTTTCTCTACAACATTTAAAAAATGATTATTCAAAATGTTTTCGACTTCCATCTTCTTGTTTGTCAAGTTTCCTTTCGCTTTGATGGTAATGCCATCATTCTGTACTCTTGGTTGCCCTGTCTCCCTTGTAATAATATCCCAAATTGTTTTGATTTTGTTATCAGAGGTATTAATGCATGATGCACATGCTTCTGGACTTTTTAATAACCTTTCTTAATGTAGCACAGTCCTTTTTATAAAATTTGGCTGTTTCTGGGTCATTACTCTTTCTTGTAGTTACATACCATTCCCTTTTATGGTTACAAGATATTTTTATTCCTTTAGTAAGCCAAGGTTTTTTGTATGGTTTCTTATAATTAGATTTAACTACTTTCTTGGGGAAACAGTTTTCAAATTCTCTTACAAGTGTATCATGAAATAAGTTATATTTTAAATTAGCATCGGGTTCCTTGTACACCCCATCCCAGTCTAACTGATGAAGATTTTCTCTGAAATTTCTAATTGTTGAGTCATTAATAGAACACACAACTTTGGAGGGTAGTTTTGAATTACTGAATGGAGCTATGTCATATACTAGCTTAGTATCATGATCAGAAAGCCCATTCTCAACAGGACAAGAGTTTGTGCTTTTAAACCTATCTTGGTCTATAAAAGTGTTATCTATAAATGTGCTGCTGTCCTTTACTACCCGAGTAGGAAAATTAATGACAGATGACAAATTGAAAGAACCGAGCAAGACTTCTATGTCATTCTTCCTATTATACTCTTTCAGTGAATCAACACTGAAGTCCCCACAAATAATAATTTGCTTTCCCCCGTCTGACAGATAGCACAACAAGGCATCCAAGTATTGCAGGAATAAATGAAGGTTTCCTGAAGGGGACCTATATACTGTTACAATTATAAAAGAGCCCTTCTTCAGTTTAAGTTCACAGGCACATGCTTCTATATGTTGCTCTAGACAAAACTTTTTTGTATCTAAGCTTTCTACACAGTAATAACTTTTGACATATATGGCAACTCCTCCTCCCACCTTATTCTCTCTACTCATACGTGCACGTAGTTTATAACCACTGATATTACATTAGTAGATTAGAAGATGACAAAATGGATGGTATTAAAAAACTTTATTATTTTTTAATCTATATAAATGAACAACTTTTTTTATCAATTATACTTTGCTACCAAGGGGCATACTAAGCTAAAGGTGATCATACTTAATGATCAACTAAATGCAACTGAAACATTTTTGACTAAAGTTCAAGAAAGAAAGATTTTTGACTGATGTTCAGAAAATAAAGAAAGAGAAAAAATTATCCGAAATTTGCTTGTATCTATTTCAATTGCGAAAAAAATTACTGAATATCTAAGGCGCTGGACTAACAAAACATGAAGGTGGTTTTCTTCCATTAATTTTTGCAGCTTTAGCTTATCTTGCAACAATTGGTTCATAATGTGGCAGATCTGCATCAACTGCAAATACAGTGCTAAACAAGAAAAAAGGTGATCAAGAGATAGAAGAACAAAAAAGACATAACCTGGAAATGGAAAAGGGCAGTGGAATGAAAGAAGTAAAAATCATTTCAAAGAAATAATCGAAAAATTTAATGAACCTTTATCTAATTTTGACATAGAAAAACTAGTCAAACAATTAAAACTTAAATAAGTTTCGATGCATTTTTATGATTGATGAACTGCCAAATGAACCATAAAATTTAGAAAGTGGAATAGTAAATTTAGATACTTCTGATCATGTTGTAGCTCATTGGATTTGCTACTATAAAAACAGAGATATAAATTTTGTTTTTGATTCATATGGAGGAAATATTGGGAAAAATAATTTATACTACAATATCAAGAGAATTCAAATTTTCAATGAAATAATTTGTGGACATTTGTGTCTATGTTTTAAAACTGTTATGCAAAAATTGTAAGTTTAATGATATTTTAAATTTACTAAATGGACATTTTTGGAAATAAAATCGTTAAGGATTTTCAGTCATTAGAGGCACAAATTGTTGGTGAATTAACTTCAAAATTTGAAGATTTTCAATCAAAAATCTAAGATTCTCAAACAGAAGTAGACTCAAAAACGTATGATGTAGTTAAAGAATTTCAAAAAGAATTAAATGAAAATTTAAAAGTTGCAAAATATTATATTGATTTTAAAAATAGAAGAATCGTTAACAGTAATGATAAACTTGATGATTTGGATGCGATTAGTAAAAGATATTTGGAAACAAGACTTTTAGAAACTAAACAACAATATATAAATTTTTATTCCAAGAAAGATATTGAGAAAGTTTTATCAGATTACTTTTCAAAAGGCGATTTAACTCCGTAATTAAATGAATTAAGTAATCTTAAAGATATTATTGGTATTTATGATGGTATCATGGAACATCACATGAAAGAAAGAAATAAAAACCAAAGACAAGGTTAATTCAATGGAAAATGTGCTTAAATCTATAGTTTCAAATTTATATGGAAAAGTTGGTAAAGATCTACAAATAATAAAGTCTTTTGATGCAAGCAACTAATTAAAATTACTTTTCATTCTATATAAATGGAGAATCATAATCAAATTTACTGTTTGAAGTGCAAAAAGCTTACTGACACACTTCAGCCTCATAGATTGACAACCAAAAATGGAAAACAAAGAATTGAAGGCCTTAGTTCAATTTGTAAAATGAAAAAAAGCAAATTTGTTTAAATAATTTTTAGGTGAAGGTCTAAATATTTGTGACCAAATTAAAAATGAATTACATAAGCCAATGAAAAAAATTGGCTATCACTAGTATTTGAATCCGGGGGATGAAAAGAGCAGCAAATAACCGAGAAGTGTGGAGGAAGATTGTTGAAGAAGCCAAGGCTCACCAAGGTCTGTAGCGCTACTGAAGAAGAATGAGAAAAAAATTTTAAAAGAAAAATGTAATTTCTTTTGTAATAGATGTTCATTGGCAAGCTTATTTAGCCAAAATAAACTCCAGAAAGTTGAAAGGAATATCAAGATACAGGATATAAATATTTATTGACTTATTGATGTTTTTCAAAATTTGCTTGGGCTATCTCAACGCTAAAACAAGTAAAAATATAGCTGAATCTCAAAAAAAAAAAAAAAAAAAAAAAAAAAAAAAAAAAAAAAAAAAAAAAAAAAAAAAAAATAGTCATCGCTCCATCGCCAAAAAAATTGAATTTCAAGAGTTAATGAAAAAAGTTAACATTAATCATTATTCAACTTTCAGCAAATTAAGAGCATTTGTTGTTGGAAATTTTACAGAAAATTCAGAGGAAAAATGTGGAAGGAAGTTACTCTTCAAGGAAATTATAAATGTGTTGAAAGTTTCGAAATTAGTTGATGAATACACCAACACGAGACATTCAACTATAAAAAATGCCGCCAAGGGTGTAAATAAAGAAGCTGAAAAAATCTGATTGAAAACTGTTTACATAAATATTTGCTAGATGCTGAATCCAAATTTAAAATTGGCAATAAAGTGAGAATAAGTAAATGTAAAGGAATTTTTGAGAAACAATACACTGCCAATTGGTCAACAGAAATTTTCAAAATTGAAGATGTTGATCTTTCCAATGAAATAATTGGAAGATATTGACGGAAATTTTTATGAACTAGAAATAATGAAAACATATGTTCCACATGTTTACCTCGTTGAGAAAGTTTTGAGAATGAAAGGAGATAAAGTTTATGTTAACCCTCTAACGGTAAGGTTGGGGTTGGATCCGACCCCAGCGAGTCTGTTTTGTTTATAACTCCCCATTCCCTTTTCTGAGAGCGCTGTGGTTCCAGCTACCCTACCAGCCAGTCGTCCCGAGAACGCCGATGAGGCCACGTCAGTCTGGCGAGTGACCTGCAGCTACCCCCTCTATCCGAACCCTACATTACCCGCGCTCGGGTTCGATCCGACCCCACCTTACTGTTTACATCACACTTATTAGTTTCTTTTGTGGGGAGGATTCAACCCTATATTGATGTTTATATTACATCTACGTTTTGTTTTCTCTTCTAGTATCTTACTAAAATGGCGCACCAACTCCTTAGAACTCCTGAGGAGAT
This sequence comes from Schistocerca serialis cubense, assembly GCF_023864345.2. NCBI lineage: Eukaryota > Metazoa > Arthropoda > Insecta > Orthoptera > Acrididae > Schistocerca > Schistocerca serialis. Next base: position 11,284,259 of record NC_064640.1, read on the forward strand.
ATACAACTAGTTTCTCCGACAAGAGGCTGAGTCAGAGGATGGCAACAATATCGATGCAGAAAACTGTTCACAAACCGAGGATGATGTATTATCTAATACTGATGACGAGAATGATGTATATCATTGTGCAGCAGGGGCAGTCGAGTTTGATAATTCTCAGTCAGATGTAGATGATGAGAGAAATTTTGAGCTAGGTAAAGACTTAGAGACAATATGGACCAACAAACCCATCCATTCAAAATTTTCTAGGACACCAGCGTCAAATATTATTACTCATCTCCCTGGTCCATGTAGAAAGCAAGGGGGTCACTAGTGAATTGGAAATATTTGTATTATTTATATATTCGAAAATTATAGAAAAAATGGTTTTGTAAACAAATCTTGAAATCGAGAAATCTAGGCTAAAGTACAATACGGTCCAGTGGTGTCATTCACCAACAGAGAGCGTTGAAATAAAAGGGTTGATGGGCCTTCTCTTTATGAGTGGTGTCCTAAGAAATTCTATGCTCAGTGTAGATGAGATGTTCTCAGCAACCTATGGACCTCCGGTATTCCGTTGCACTATGTGCAAGAAAAAGTTTGCATTTCTTATAGAAAACCTCCGCTTCGGTGATAAAGCCACCAGAGAGGCCAGAAAAATCAAAGACAAATTTGCGACCTTCAGAGAAGTGTGGGACATGTTTGAATCTAACAGTGAAAAAAATTATAGTCCATCTGAATATGTCACAGTAGACGAGACTCTATTGAGTTTTCGGGGTGCCTGTCCATTCAAAACGTATATCCCATCGAAACCCGACAAATATGGGTTGAAAATATTGTCACTATGTGACGCAAGGACAGTCTATTTTTTACGTGGCATTCCACACAGGCAAGGACAACCGAATAAAGAGGAGACCTGGAGAATTGCCTTTACCTGCCCAGTATGTTTTGCGCCTGACGGAAACTATCAGGGGTTCTAATAGAAACATTACAGCAGACAATTGGTTCTCCTCACTGGAGGTGACTGCCGCCCTCCTCCAAAAGAAACTCACATTTGTAGGTACACTGAGGAGGAACAAACCGCAAATACCAACATCAATGCTGATTTCAGCTCCAGTAGGCTCACCAACATTTATGTATCAGGACGACAAAACTTTGGTGTCATTTACCCCAAAGAAAAATAAAAAAATTTAGTGATATCGTCTATGCACTTCTCTGGAGAGATAAATGAAAAATCAAATAAGCCTGAAATTGTGGAGTTCTACAATCTAACTAAAGGAGGGGTCGATGTATTGGATATGCTTTGCCACAGCAGAACCACAAGAAGAAAATCAAGAAGATGGCCCATGCGGTACTTTTATACTATTTTAGACATCGCTGCTATAAATAGTTTTATCATTTACAAAAGCAATAGCACAATGGACAGCTTTTCAAATGACGTGAGAATATCATTTCTCAAAAATCTTGCGCTCTCTCTGACAAAACCTCTTTTGGAAAAGAGGTTGAATAACACACATCTTCCCCGTGAACTCTGTTCATCTATTGGAAAACTTTTAGAAAAAGAACCAATCGAATTAGATAAGGCTACCCAAGGACAGCCACTAAAGAAAAGAAGATGTGATTTTTGCGACGGATCAAAAGATAGGAAGGGGAATGCTTTTTGTAGTAAGTGTAAGCATTCTATATGTGGGGAGCATAAAGTTATTATATGCCCTGGGTGTAAAGAAATTGAAATGTGATAAATTTTGCCAAATATGTATTTTCAGGGCTGTATGTGATCGTTTCCAGGATAACATTATACATTCATTATTTGTTCCTATTACATTATGTGTACAAAGACATTTATTACTGAGAACTTTATATTTCGAAACTGCTGACACTATATTTTCTACAATTAGTAAGAGATGTTTCTCATTAGTTCCAATCTTTAGAATTTCTAAAGCACTTAATTTCGTAGTTGATGACTGAATCTATTGATTTTTAATATGTTTTCAATAATTTTATAGAGAATATATCTATTAAGGTATTTTTTTGTAATCAAGTTCCTATTTTTTCCAAAGTACTTTATATTCTTACTTATTGACTATAAAAATAAAAAAAATTGTTGTTATAACAAATATTGTGTGTGTTTAATTGATGATAAAACTTTTTCTCATTATTCATTTTTTATTTTACCCGGAAAATCGATAGTCGGAGGGTGGGGTCTGATCCAACCCCACCTTACCGTTTATGTCAGGAAACTTCACCTTACCGTTAGAGGGTTAAATGGTTGGGTTTCGATAATTCGCACAACAGTTGGGTTAGTAAAGCTAATGTCATTTTCCAAAATGTTAATAAAGACATTTTATACAGGAATGGAGAGTGTTATTGAAACTTTAAACATTTTTGGCATCGAATATAAAATTCATTATGCATATTGTTTCAGTAAAGAAGATGACTTTATTTTGATGTTCAGATAAAGTTTAACAAAAGAGACTTAATTTCAAAATTATTTGAAAATTTTAAATTTGAGTTGATGGAATCAAATGATGGCTTTAGTGAATTTTGTCTACTAGATGTATATAAAATATTTTATGAATTATTTACAATTTAATTTTGAAGAAAGTATTTCCAAATTTAGTTTTATATTATAAGAAACATTTGCTAAATCATTTGTAATGGCATGCAATAGTTTTGGCGAATACACAGCCGAAATGTTGAAATAATTTTCATAGCAAACTATTCTTAAAGTTTCTTTCATGGAATGATATAAATTTATTGAATTTGGCACATAATTCTCAAAAATTCTTCACAATTTCTAATTATATCTATTTGCTTTTGTGCATTTTTTAATTGTGCTTGGATGACATTATTCAGTTCTTTTACATGATTTATTTGTGCTTCATAAAGTTGTTTAGCATTAATCTTTATCTTATATTCTCCATGTTTTCGAATGGACAGCAAAACAACATGAGTAATCCATTTTCTGAATTGTTTTGCTTCTTCTCTAGATTTTAAAATTAAAGAATGAACACCTCCTCCATTGATAAGAAATGAAGATTTTTCATTACCTTTTGACCTCTCCATTTTGGAGTGTTTTAAATCTTCTAATATTTTTTTATCTTCATCAATATGCTGGAAAGCTTTATCTACTTCTTTATACTCCAATAACTATGCATCATGTTTTGCTTTAAACCATGGTTCATTATTTTCATCAATAATTATTAAAATCATTTTTGTTGTTATAAATGAATTTTTTGATTTTTAGATCCACAAGAGACTCCATTCACATACAAAACAATTTAATATTTTTATATTTTTTAATTCTATTAAATTTTTTTGTTATAAATGGAAAGTGAAAATACACCAATAAAAGTATTCTATCACACCTGTTCCCAGAACTCCTGAAAATAGACACCGACTGTGGATATTTTATCACAGAGACAGTCCCTCTGACCGTTCAGAGAGGTCACAAAAACTGTCCAAAAATGTAAACAACCATGCAGGAGAAGTTCCTATTAGATGAAGGGGGTCCGACAGCCAATCAGTTCCAGTCATTTCACCAGGAAGCAGCTACACGGGTCGTGTTGTTTGTAGTTCAACCATGCATAGACGGTCAATACCACAGTTCGATCACGTCCACATTGTTACTTTCTACCAGGAAGGTCCCTCACCAAGGAAAGTGTCCAGGTGTCTCTGAACCAAAGCAATGTTGTTCAGACATGGAGGAGGTACAGAGAGAGACAGGAACTGTCGATGACATGCCTCGCTCAGGCCACCCAAGGGCTACTACTGCAGTGGGTGACTGCTACCGACAGATTATGGCTCGGAGGAACCCCGACAGCTATGCCACCATGTTGAATAATGCTTTTCGTGCAGCCACAGGACATTGTGTTACAACTCAAACTGTGCCCAATAAGCTCCACGATGCGCAACTTCACTCCCGACATCCATGGCGAGGTCCATCTATGCAACCACGACACTATGCTGCGCGGTACAGATGGGCCCAACAGCATGCCAAATTGATCACTCACAAGGGAACCTCCCCATCGCACCCCCCTCAGATTTAGTTATAAGTTGGCACAGTGGACAGGCCTTGTAAAACTGAACACAGATCAATCGAGAAAACAGGAAGAAGTTGTGTGGAATTATGACAAAAATAAGCAAAATATACAAACAGAGTAGTCCATACGCAAGATAGTCAACATAAAGGATAGTGTGAGCTCAGGAGCGCCGTGGTCCCGTGGTTAGCGTGAGCAGCTGCGGAACGAGAGGTCCTTGGTTCAAGTCTTCCCTCGAATGAAAAGGTTACCGTTTTTTTCCCACAAAGTTATGATCTGTCCGTTTGTTCATTGACATCTCTGCTCACTGTAATATGTTTAGTGTCTGTGTTTTGCGACCGCACCGCAAAACCGTGCGATTAGTAGACGAAAGGACGTGCCTCTCCAATGGGAACCGAAAACATTTGATCGCAAGGTCTTAGGTCAACCGATTCCTCAACAGGAAAAAACGTCTGATATATTCTATACGACACTGATGACGGCATGTGCGTCACATGCAAGGAACATGTTGTCGACCCACCTAACTTGTACACTTGGCGAATGGGTAAAAAGGTTCTTCTACCTTGCCCAATTTAGGTTTTCTTGTGGATGTGATAATCACTCCCAAAAAAGTGATGAAAACATAAGTGTTTGTGACATAAACTGCAACAAATGAATGTAACAGTTTCAGTCGCATCGGACGGACAGACGGACGGACGGATAATAATTGTCTGAAAATAAAAAACTAAACTTTTCACTCGAGGGAAGACTTGAACCAAGGACCTCTCGTGCTGCAGCTGCTCACACTAACCACGGGACCACGGCGCTCCTGAGCTCACACTATCCTTGATGTTGCCTATCTTGCGCACGGACTACTCAGTTTGTATATTTTGCTTATTTTTTTCATAGTTCCACACAACTTCTTCCTGTTTTCTCGACTGATCTGTGTTCATTTTTTCAAGGCCTATCCACTGTGCCAACTTATAACTAAATCTGAGGGGGGTGCGATGGGGAGGTTCTCTTGTCAGGATTTTATCACATTCTCTTCAGCGATGAGTGTCGCATATGCCTTCAACCAGACAGTCATCGGAGACCTGTTTGGAGGTAACCCAGCCATGCTGAACACCTTAGATACACTGTCTAGCGAGTGCAGCAAGCTGGAGGTTCCCTGCTGTTTTGGGGTGGCATTATTTGGGGCCAACGTACACCACTGGTGATCATGGCAGGTGCCGTAATGGCTGTACAATATGTGAATGCCATCCACTGACTGATAGGACAACCATATCGGAATCATATTCGGGTGGGGGGGGGGTGGATTGCGGCATTCGTCATCGATCACAATTTGCGCCCCCCATTATCCACATCTCGTGAAAGACTTCCTCCAGGATAATGACATCGCTCGACTAGAGTGTCCAGCATGTTTTGCGGACATGAGCTCTATCGAACATGCCTGGGATGGATTGAAAAGGGCTGTTTATAGACGACGTGATCCACTGATCACTCTGAGGAATCTACGCCGAATCGCCATTGACGAGTGGCACAATCTGGACCAACAGTGTCTTGATGAACTTGCGGATAGTATGCCACGATGAATACAAGCATGCATCAATGCAAGAGGACGTGCTCCTGGGTATTAGAGGTACTGGTGTGTACAGCAATCTGGACCACAATCTTGAAAGGTCTCGCTTTATGGTGGTACAAGATGTAATGTGTGGTTTACTTGAGCAATAAGAATGGCGCAAATGATGTTTATGTTGATCTCTATTCCAATTTTCAGTACAGGTTCTGCAATTCTCTGAACCGAGGTGATCCAAACTTTTTTTGACGAGTCTAAAATGATTTGTCCACTGTGCAACCAAGAAAAAGAAATTCATACAGAAATTTAAAACTTAATTTGCCTTCAAAATAAGGCTGTAAAAATTGTATGAGAAAGATGCAAAAAAAATGCGTTCCTATCACGCATAATATAAAACCTTTCTTTTTGTGAAAAATATGGAAAAGAAATTAAAAATGCCTGTATGTATGTAAACTGTGATCATTCAAAAGACGAGAAATTGGCATTACTTTATCAAACATAAAGAAAAAGAATATCAAGAAGATGAATTTTTTGTGGAAAATTTATCTGTAAATATTATTTGGAAACATCAAAAAATACCATATCATGAAAAAATATTAAAAAGTAATTTATTCTTTATTTTGTCGTCCAAACATTTTTATAATCAAGCATCCAAGGATTTAGATACTTAGAAATCATTTCAATTTTCTAGACAACAGTTTAATACTTTTAAGAAATCTTTTTTCTCATCTTTTATTTTATTTGGATTTAATTTATAATGTCCATATGGCAATGTATTAATTCCATCTTGTAATGCAACTCATTTATCACTGTCAGAACTTGAAACAATGTTATTGCATTGAACTGTATACAATTCATGTCTAAATGATGTAATTAAATTCATTTTTCTGTATTACTTTACTTTGCCATCTAAGCGCTCTTTATAATCACCAAACTGATTTCATTTTTCACAGCTGATTTTTTTAACTCCTTCAAACTTTTTCTCTTCATTTTCGCGAACTCTATATGCATACATTTTCTATCTTAAACTCACATGTCCTAGAATGATTTTTTCACTATTTCCATCCTTCATTTTTCCTAAAACTTCGTTTACTTGCAGATTTCCATAAATATTGTCTTTTCGATAATCACTTGTCTCAAATTTGTCTACCATTGTCTTCATGTCTTTATAGAAATCTTTAGTACTTATATCATAAATGAAAGGACCAGTATCCATATAACATAGATCAATATTGTCCCCATATTTTGGCTTCATAACATTGTAGTGAAAATAATACATTTTTCTTTTCGATATATCTGAAATAGTCATTCGAATATAAATTGGATTATTCAACATTAATTTTATTTTCTTCATAGGATCTGCTACTAGATTTTCTTAAAATACTGTAGTATGCTCATAATTTGGTTTCGAAACATATGTTCTATATATTCTTGGATCTGTAATGATTTTTAAATTTTGTCTATTTGTAATGTTTTCCATTTTTTCAAACACAGAATTATTCATCAATTTGTAGAAACCTTTTTCAAAATTGTTAGCTGCCCTTTTTCTCATTTTGGTATTAAAATGAACATATTTTTTCAACCACCCTGACTGTTCAAACGATAAGACTATGAATTTTCTTTAATTTCAGTGCAAGACTTAATTATTGTTTAAGATTTCTATAATGCAGGGCTTATGTTTCTTTGTTATTCTAAGTTGTTGTTAATTTATTTCCTCCTTCTGGAGCCAAAGGTAGATCTGTATGAAAATCATGTAATTTTCTTGGATATTCTAGATCAACTAAAAAAAATATAGCCACATTTACAATAATCTGGAATTTTAAGTATTTTTTCTGCACTATTCTATTTTGGCTCTATCCACTCGAAATTTCTGAATGGCAAAAATTGAGACACTGCCCAACCATAAAATTTGTTTCCATCTCAACATGCTACATAATTTGACTTGTTTTGACTCAAATTTTTCACATGTCATTTGCTTTTGCAGATCTTTTAATACTTGGAGAAATTCCACCTCTAATTCTTTTCTCAAGAAACAAGATCACGTTATAATCATATAATAAATGCAATTTCATTTTTCTCTTTTTTCACATAGAATGGTGAGGCTTCCTGTTGTCATGTCCTGGTTCACGAACCACGGGCAACGTATGAGTGGCCAAGTAAGTGGTCCTGACAGTGGCCAAGTAAGTGGTCCTGACAGTCGGGATACCAGTTACTTTGGAATAAGGCTGGGCATCTCTGACATATTTTGAGTCATGGTCACCTTTGTGCTCAGATGGCAAAGACTACCAAATCCACCAGTTAGTCCCTCAACCGTTAGGGGTAAAACTCAATGGGACCCGGGGCAAGTAAGGCTAGCAACCTGCTTCCCTGGTACTGATGCTGGACACAACCAGAGAAAAATGCCTCGGACCTTTGATGGTGACGGAGTTCCTCCTCTAATTGACAAACCAGGGGCTCCTAAGATACGACTCGGCAAATTAATGGTAACGAGATGGGGAGCTATTAATATCAATGGGGGCTACATCGGGAAGAAGGTAGAGCTGGCAGAGGCTGCAAGTAAGATGGGGTTGGACGTTTTAGTTGTTAGTGACATTCGGGTAAGGGGTGAGAAAGAAGAGGAAGTGGGAGAATACAAGGTCTACCTGTCAGGAGTCAAAGCAGGAATAACACAATGGGGTGTAGGGCTTTACATCAGGACAGAAATGGAACCCAGCGTAGTTGCAATAAGGTATGTAAACAAACGACTGATGTGGATAGATTTGACAGTGTCTAGCAAGAAAAATAGGATTGTGTGAGTATATTCGCATTGTGAAGGGACAGATCAAGATGAGATGGATAGTTTTTATGACACACTCAGTGATGTAGTTGTTAGAGTAAAGGACATGGACAGTGCTCTGCTCATGGGTGATTTTAATGCCAGGATTGGAAATCGAACAGAAGGGTATAAAAAGGTTATGGGTAAATTTGGAGAGGATATGGAGGCCAACAGCAAAGGGAAACAACTCTTGGATTTCTGTGCCAGTATAGGCTTAGTAATCACAAACTCCTTTTTTAAACATAAGAACATTCACTGGTATACCTGGGAAGGCAGGGGAACCAGATCTGTCATTGACTATATAATAACAGATCAGGAATTCAGGAAGGCTGTGAGGGACACACGTGTATTCAGGGGATTCTTTGATGACACTGATCACCATTTAATCTGCAGTGAAATTGGTATTGTGAGGCCGAAAGTGCAGGAGGTCAGGTCCATATGTAGGAGGATAAGAGTGGAGAAACTTCAGGATAAGGAAATCAGGCACAAGTACATAACAGTGATCTCAGAAAGGTACCAGTTAGTCGAATGTAGTCAATTACAGTCATTGGAAAAGGAATGGACAAGGTACAGGGACACAGTACAAAAGTGGCTAAAGAATGTCTTGGAACAGTAGTGTTAAAGGTAGGATGAAGCAAACAGCTTGGTGGAATGACACAGTCGACGCAGCCTGTAAAAAGAAAAAGAAGGCGTATCAAAAATGGCTACATACCAGAACTCAGGTAGACAGAGAAAGTTATGCTGAATAAAGAAACAAAGCCAAACAGATAATTGCAGCATCCAAGAACAAATCTTGGGAAGACTTTGGGTCAAGCTGCTGGAAAACCATTCTGGAGTGTAATTAGCAGTCTTCGAAAGGAAGGTAAGAAGGAAGTCACAAGTATTTTGGACAGGTCAGGAAAACTGCTGGTGAATCCTGTGGATGCCTTGGGCAGATGGAGGGAATACTTTGAAGAGTTGCTCAATGTAGGTGAAAATACGATCAGCAATGTTTCAGATTTCTATGTACAATGGGATAGGAATTATGATGGAAAAAGATCACATTTGAGGAAGTGGAGAAAATGGTCAATAGACTGCAGTGCAATAAAGCGGTTGGGGTGGATGAAATTAAGTCGGAACCCATCAAATACAGTGGAATGTCAGGTCTTAAATGGCTACACAAGATAACTGAAATGGCGTGGGAGTCAGAACAGGTTCCATCAGACTGGACGAAAGCAGTAATCACACCAATCTTTAAACATGGAAACAGAAAAGATTGTAACAACTACAGAGGTATCTCTTTAATCAGCGTTGTGGGTAAAATCTTCTCTGGTATTGTTGAAAGGAAAGTGCAAGTATTAGTTGAGGACAAATTGGAGGAAGGCCTCTTAGAAGTTGTCAGGACCAGATCTTTAGCTTACAGCAAATAATGGAGAAGTGTTACAAGTGGAACAGTGAATTGTATCTATGCTTTATAGATCTAGAAAAGGCATATGATCGGGTTCCAAGGAGGAAGTTATTGTCTGTTCTATGAGATTATTGAATAGGAGGCAAACTTTTGCAAGCAATTAAAGGTCTTTACATAGATAGTCAGGCAGCAGTTAGAGTTGACGGTAAATTGAGTTTATGGTTCAGAGTAATTTCAGGGGTAAGACAAGGCTGCAACCTGTCTCCACTGTTGTTCATATTATTTATGGATCATATGTTGAAAACAATAGACTGGCTGGGTGAGATTAAGATATACGAACACAAAATAAGCAGTCTCGCATATGCGGATGACTTAGTTGTGATGGCAGATTCAATTGAAAGTTTGCAAAGTAATATTTCACAGCTATCAGAAATGTAAGGACTATGGTATGAAGATTAGCATCTCCAAAACGAAAGTAATGTCAGTGGGAAAGAGAGATAAACGGATTGAGTGCCAAATAGAAGGAACAAAGTTAGAACAGGTGGCCGGTTTCAAGTACTTAGGATGCATATTCTCACAGGATGGCAACATAGTGAAAGAACTGGAAGCGAGGTGTAACAAAGCTAATGCAGTAAGCGCTCAGCTACGATCTACTCTCTTCTGCAAGAAGGAAGTCAGTACCAAGACAAAGTTATCTGTGCACCGTTCAATCTTTCGACCAACTTTGTTGTATGAGAGCGAAAGCTGGGTGAATTCAGGTTACCTTATCAATAAGGTTGAGGTTACAGATATGAAAGTAGCTAGGATGATTGCAGGTACTAGTAGATGGGAACAATGGCAGGAGGGTGTCCACAATGAGGAAACCAAAGAAAAACTGGGAATGAACTTTATAGATGTAGCAGTCAGGGCAAACAGGCTTAGATCGTGGGGTCATGTTACACGCATGGGAGAAGCAAGGTTACCCAAGAGACTCATGGGTTCAGCAGTAGAGGGTAGGAAGAGTCAGGGTAGACCAAGGAGAAGGTACCTGGATTCGGTTAGGAATGATTTTGAAGTAATAGGCTTAACATTAGAAGAGGCACCAATGTTAGCACTGAATAGGGGATCATGGAGGAATTTTATAAGGGGGACTATGCTCCAGACTGAATGCTGAAAGGCATAATCAGTCTTAGATGATGATGATGATGATGATGAACATAGAATCCCAAACTAGTTCAGGAACTGTCGAACACCAAGATGGATCAAGTGTATAAGATTTAATGCATGTATCTCTAAAATTTTCGAAGATATCTGCTAAAATTAAAATATCAGATTCATTATATAATCTTGTATATTCATCTAAATTTTTGATGTTGAACTTCTTCCAAACTGTTTTTGCTCTTTTATAATCATCAAGAATTATCTGATTTATTAAGTCTTGAATAACAGCACTCTTTCTTGCAATTTTTCTTCTGAGTCCATATATTCATAATGATAAACTCCTTTTCTAATTATAAATGCAGTTGCTCACCTTCAAAATATTTTGATAATTCTCTAAATTGTTCTTTTGTAAGATAATTTATCGATACTCGAAGACATAAATTTGAATGTATCCAAGAATCTTAATGTTAATCCATCTTCAATGTGTTTACTAGAAGAAATACGTATGTGTTGTTATTTGGAATTGCATCAGTATCTTTCTTATCTTTTGCTAATTCTTTCATAAACAAATGAACATCATAATTTGTTAAATTATGAATATAAACTGGAAGAAATTTTGTATTTTGATAATTAAGACTACAATCTTTATGTGCTGCTTCATGATATTTTCCTGTCAAATGGCAATGATCTTTTACTTTTGTATCATCAAAGTCCACTGCTCGTTCACAAATGTGACAAATTTCTGAATTTTTAAAACTGATTATATCTTTAGTCAATTTCATTGGAACATTTTGTTTATGTATTCTAGCAATTTCTCTTGATTCTTTTTATAACATTTCAATGAATTTTTGTGCTGCTTCTTCACCTACATTTGTAACTGGATTTTTATAGAATTTTTAGAATTGGCAAATGTTTTTCATGTATGATTTTTCAGAATTCGGCTGACAAGTTTGAATATCTTATAATAAACATTCGAAATCAGCATTAATGACAAAAGGAACCCATAATGAACGATTATAATTTTCAAATTCAATTTTTTGGGCTTAGGAAGGAATATCTATTTTTACTTCTTTATGTTCTTTACAATAGTGCTCGTGAATCTCTAATTTTTCTTGTGAATAAAAATATCTTAAACATCCACCATAAAGATAAAAAAGATGTCCATTTTGTGATGTTTGTGTGCTAATTAATCTAGATAGATTTTTTATCCAACAATAATGTGAATTATTTTCATCTCTAATTAAAAGAACATTTGTACGTTTTTCTAGCTTATGTTGCGTATGGTAAACAGGATATACAATAATTTTTTCTCCTCCTTCACCGATATACAATAATTTTTTCTCCTCTTCACCACATCTTTCATATGCATAAAAGTTAATTGAAACGTTCGATTCCTTCTCAAATTTTGGAATACCTGTTAACTGAACTAGAGAATTGATTTTCTCTTTTTCAAAAATGAAATCTAATTATACTCCAACATTTTTATAATTATTTACTGTTTTTACATGGTCACTTGATGGATATAAAGCAGATTTTATTGAATAAAGAAAGCATTTCTGTAGTTTTTCGTTAACTACAGTTTTTTACCATTAATTGCTCCATAAATTGGGTTGTGTATTAACATTTAATTCTGAATTGTCTGTACAAAATAGTGACCAATCAGATTTTTTTGTGTGTTTCTTCCACTTCAGTTATTAGCTTATTCGTTGTGTTTTGCTAATCTTCTAAATCTGTTGTTCTTAATAAAACTTAATTCAATGTTTTAAAATTAAATTCTTGGATTTCTTCTTGTCTTTTAAAATAACAATAAAATTTCATATTAACTGTAATTGATCTTCTTTGACTGAAGATATTCTTTAATTTGGTGACTATTTCTCCTTTAATTTCATTAAAAACTGTTGTGGTTCCACAATACTATCTGAATTATCCAATCCACAACTTATTATTCTTGATTCGAAAGCTGAACGTTTTATGAGAACTCGTTTGGGTGATTTGAAAATAAATAAATAAATAAATAAATAAAAAATAATATCATCATCTAGAAATTTTTCTGACAATTTTTTTGCTTAATATCTTGTTATTTATCAACTAGACATTTTCGAAGATCATTCACATTGTCGTCGTTAATAATTTTGTCCTCAGATATATTGATAAGATCAAACAATTGTTGTTTGTTATGCTTAGAATATTTTTAAAATTTTTCTTTTTGCGAATTTGATGAAGTTCACTTAAAAGATTTTTTACTCAAATCATCATTATTAATTTTAACTTCAGCTCCTTTGATAAGGTCAATTAGCTGACTTTTTCTAAATTTAGAAGAATTTTTTATTTTTCTCTCTTTCCTGATTTGATGACGTTCTTTTGGAGATAATTTTTTTTTACTCACATCATCATTGCCATTGTTTATATCGTCAACAGGACTTACAATAAGATCGATCAAGTTTTGCTTACTATGCTTGGAATTGTTCAATTTTTCTGTATTAGCAATCGATTGAAGTTTTTAAATTTTTATATTTTAGTTCTTCCTTCCTCACATTTTTCTTCATTTCTCTCCTATTAAAATAATCAATAAATTCCCACGAATCAGCTAGTTAAATCTGAGTAACCCTTTTCTTTACAACAGTTTTCTAAATCTTTTTAAACTCAATACTCTCTTCCCTTCACAATAATTTTCTAAACTCTTAAACAGCTCAACTTTGGCCATCATTTTTTTCCATTGTATTTAAAGAGGAGCAAATTTGATTTTTTTATTTAAACATTTTTGGTTATATTGTACCTTCAAGATTTGGCTGTTCGCATTTATAGAGAATAAAATTTACTAGCTATAAAATTTTTAAAAATGATAAAACTGAATTTTGTTTTTTCAAGATAGGCATATGAGGTTTGGCAGCTGTAGTTTATAGCGAACAACATTTAATGAAGGATCTTCCTGGCAGATTAAAACTGTGTGCTGGACTGAGACTAACTCGGGACCTTAGCCTTTCGCGGGCAAGTGCCCTACCAACTGAGCTACCCAAGCACGACCCACGCCTCGTCCTCACAGTTTTACTTCCACCAGAAGGCCAACTCATGCCACGGCCCCACACTGACAGAAGTAAAGCTGTGAGGACAGGGCGTGAGTCATGCTTGGGTAGCTCAGTTGGTAGAGCACTTGCCCACGAAAGGCAAAGGTCCCAAGTTAGAGTCTCAGGCCAGCACATGGTTTTAATCTGCCAGGAAGATTTTTATCAACACACACTCCACTGCAGAGTGAAAATTTCAGTCTGCAAAATTTAGTAGCTTTAAAATTTTTTAAATGAGAAAAAAAGAATTTGATTTTTTCAATATGGGGAAATCATATTTTTTTGGTTGGGGGGAATTGAACTTGATATCTGACTTGGGGATGCTCTTTGGTCCAGAATCAGCATAGGTATACTACTATTGTGGTCTGATAATACAGTCTGTCATGACAGGCTCTCTGTAAATTTTCGAAATAATGATTGTTGTTAATGCTTTTAATAGTTAAGTCAAGAAAATTGTTTTGTTAGTTTTGTGTTTTATGGCAAATTTCGTTTTGGGGTTAACTCATTCGGTGCTTTATGTATTTCATGCACGTCACCAATAAAAATTATTACATACAAAAAATTAATGATTTCTTTAGTAATAATGGAATTACGCTAATCCATAAAAATCTGACAAATTTGTAGCCCAAACTAAGAAAACCATAAAAATATTTCATACATTACTTACAGAATATGAGGAAGGACATATATACCTATGAACCTCGAAACACCAAAGTTCTGTGGACACCCTAATACACGCAAATTATCTGTTCCTGTATATCCTGCAATATACAATGTTAGCAGACCCACATTCATTGTAAGCAAGAAATTAAATAACCTCCTTAATAAATTTTACACATACAACAACAAAAAATACACTAAATAACTGCAGAACAAAGGTTAAAAATCAGCAGACATGAAAATACCCCCTAATGCAAGATTTGTTGTTTTTGCCATTACTAACCTATACACGTACATCCCAAACCAGGAAACAAGAACAAAACCTACTCAAAGATAGGAAAATTCTGATACAAAGCACTGCAGAAATTATACAATTAAAAAACTACAACAAAATAACTTTGAATTTGACAAAATATCTACACAAAAATATGGCATTGCTAGAACCATAGCTGACGTATCCCTTAAAAGCTTGGAAGAAAATTTCTTCAGAATGAAAAACTTAAGACATCAAAAAATCATATACTATTACAGATTACTACAGATACATAGATGACACTTTAATGCTTGGAGAAGGTAACCTCACTGACATATGATATACATAAAGCACTGAATCAATTACACCCCAAAATGAAATTTACCCTAGAATATGAAACTAAAAAACCATTAACTTCCTCGACTATTAAAAATATCACTAAGAAACATTAGCATCTGGGATTTCCTAACTGACCACTTTCCAGGTAACTGGATGGGCCAATAGGCGCCAACTGCATGGCTACTATATTTACGAGATGTGACATGTCTGAACTTCGAGGATATCGTGTTTGTTCCAACCTTACCAGATTCTCTAACAGAGCTCAGAGCTAGAACTGATCTCACAGTTGAACAAGTCATGCCTGACATGTTGCAGAGAGTTTGGGAAGAAATCATCTTTCTGACAGGATGTGTGCTGCATAACCAATAGAAGTCATATCTAATCTGTTTAGGTATAAAGTAAAAAACTTGACTTTTTGCTACAGAAGAATACCAAACCACATCTGTAAGTTAAATGCATAAATCAATGAGTTTTCAAAAGTATAAAGTCCTTTATGATAAATCTATTATTGTACATTAGTGAAAAATAATTATGGCACGGTGCATAAAATGTTGTCATTTTGCACATAAAACAATTTGTGAAATCATTGCAGCCTCACAAACCTCAAAATAACATCTTACTAACCAGAAGTCTCTGGCACTCGGCCTGTGCGTATATTGAGAGATCCTGTCATAACAGTACCAATTGCAGCAATACCTGCAATAACTGGTAATGTGTCAATCACAAATGAGACTTCATTCTTTTGGTATTTTGCCAAATTTTGTGCATGTCCCAATATGCCAAACCCAGTCACATCAGTAGCACCATGAGCTTGATACTGCAGCATAAGTTCAGCACCTAAACAAAAATTAAGAACCTCTCAGAACAAAACTGTCTTAATGGTTCATGTAACAAGGTGAAAGAAGATTTTATCTTCTAGAACAGTCTTAAAGTAAGGCACCACAATTTTAATTTATAAAATTTTCAGTAGAAATTACAATATCCCTCTTAAGCGCACGCAAAAAAACAAACAAACAAACAAAAACAAAAACACACACACACACACACACACACACACACACACACACACACGCACACACACCCCAGCGTGCGCACCTACACTATTGGTGCAAAAATGCCTGTGAGTATGTCACAAAATTAACTGTTTTTACTGCGATCAGCATCTCTAATCCTCTACTGCAGCAACAAAAGTGCTTAATCTGCAGACAGCGGCTGAATACAGCAACGAACCTCAAATGGGGAGTAAATGTAGTCCGCAGCTGGTGTTACTATAGTTTCTTGTTTAAACAATTGTGTATAGCAGTTTGAGGATTCGCATTATTAATCTGCAAAATAAATATTTTTTATCTATATGCAGCATTACTACATATGACAGTAAGTATTAAAAGTACTCTACCACTCCAATACTTTCATAAGCAAACTCAGCAATCCCACAAAAATTAAAAGTCACTGAACTGCGTGTACAATTTCAGTTCTTAACAATATGCACACACGGAATTTTTTGACAGTATACTTCAATTACACATTTCACTGTCTTTGTGCTGTTACAGCCAGCCTTATACAAAACTATTTCAAACAAGAAGACAGTGAGCTCACATGAAACGGCTAGCAGTCATTTACTGATATGACAAGGAATGGAATTATACACTAGCATAACTTTCATTTAGACTCAGTATGGGAAAAGGAGGAGTTGTTATGTATGTTACAGTTGAAGTTACAGCCTAAAACATGGAACCAAACAGTTTTTGTGCAGATTACATGAGGAAATGTAAGCTGGTGAGTTGTTACTAGATGACACACACCTGAAAATTGTAAGGTTCCAGATCACTGCTGAATACACTGATTATTACAGCAGCTGTTTTGGAAGCTTTCCATTTTCAAGTACACCTACACTGTCCTGTCTATATAACATCTGGTGTGATTATATCTGGTGACTGTTCTCACTTCACATGAAATTCTAAAATAACAATTTCACGTCAATTTTGTGCTGTTTTATACAGTATGGCATAATATTTTGATATAATAATAGATTTTACATCCATGGTGTGAACTGTCAAAAAAATTACAGGAAATATCTACAATATTATATAGCCTTGAGAAGGTGATTCTTGAGTGGCGCAAAGAACTGGAAAACCAAGGAATTAAAAGTGGTGTCAGGCTGGGTTACAAGAAACAAAATCTTGAAATCGATTGTCTCGCTTCTGCAGATGATCTAGCAATTTTTTCTGATTCCATGGAAACAGATGAGAGACAGATTAATGAGCTTAACGTACAAGCACAGAAGACTGGCCTCCAAATTTCATTTGAGAAAACCGAGTTTATAATGAACATAAATTCACCACCAAGAGAGCTTGTAGGGGATCAAGGCAATATTAAGCGAGTTGAAAAGTTTAAATATCTCCAAGAATGGATAACAGCCACCTTATCAGAGAAAGAAGTCTTCATGTCACGCATGAATAAAATGGAAATGGCATTTCATTTAACCACAAACATCTACAACAGAAGATTAGTATCGTTCAATGCAAAGTTAAGGCATTACTGCAGTGATACTGTCTGGAGGTCTTGTATGCTTCTGAATCCCTAGTAATGAACAAAAAAGGCCTAATCAAAAACCTGGAGGCCAAAGAAACGAAGATTTTGAGAAAGATCTTAGGTCCCATCAAAGAGAACAGGGAATATAGAAGATGTCATAATCATGAATTATATTCCCACATAGAGAAGATAACAGATACCATCTGGAAAAGGATTATGTTTTATGGACATATGACCTGAATGAGCCCTGGAAGACTCACCAATCTTATCACCACCTGCTTTCAGGAGAAGAAAACAAAATCGACCTGGTTCACAGAGGTGGAGAAAGATCTTTAAGAAGTGGGAATCACCCGTGACATCATCTTGGAGCATGTCCCACTCAAGGAGAAACTTATGGCGTGGCAGGGTTTCCAAGAAAAGCCATAACTAAAAACATAAGAGGCTTGGAACCAGGAGAGGAAGAAGCAACACCAAGAATGCATGCAAGACCACTGGGCAAACATCAGAACACACAAAGCAAGACGGTTGAAATAATGTGGTCCAAAGATGGCCTATATGAAATGAATGAATGAATATTACATCAAAATATTACACCACACTGACTCAATGTGAAACTGATATTTTAAAATTTCACATGAAATATAAAGAGAACAGTCACTAGATACAGTCACAGCAGATGTCATATATATGTAACGACAACATAGACATATTTGAAAAAGGAACTCTTCCAAAACAGTAGTTGTAATAATCAATAAATGTTTTAAGCAGTGATACTGGAACTTTACTTATAATGTCCTTTCAACACATTTCACTGCAGGCCCAATCATCAAGAAACTAATACCTGAAAATGTTAACAGTCTACAGAAGGCTATTTCAGCTTGAACGCCCACCCAGGGACAACTACGCAGACAATGGCACACAAGGGCAAACAGCTGACGTGTGGCAATCTGGCAGCCGAACTGTGGTTTACATAATCATATTCCACTGGTTGAGCGCAAGTGGCAATTTGTAGCCATGCAGATTACACTTGCACAAAATGTGTGCAATTGGGATGGTGGCCTACACAAATTGCTACTGCCTGTGGGTGTGCTGAGAGTTGGGCAAGGGTCCTTGCACCATGGGGCAGTGTTGGAACACACTGGTCTACAGATCTGCAGTGGGAAACTTTAGCTAGTTGTGAGAAATCTAGCTTCATTTCGTAGCTATTTGTCAAACAAGAAACAATTAACAGTTTTTTCAAAAGTACATAAATTTTGTAAACAATTTAGATTGTAAAAAATGAGTTGGAAGTATTATTCGGATGTTACAATCCACCTGCAGAAGTGAATTTTTTTCTCATGTACAGCCGGATAGCAGATAACATTTTGATAGATTGTTCAGGCTGAACAACTATTAGTTGACCAGTTTCGAGGCAAGTCCATATCAAAAATTGACACTTATAATGATTCCAGGACACAAGGAAGTATGTGTTTCACCACACTAAAATTAAATTCCAAAAGCATTTGAAAAACACTTTCCTAAAAAATCTTTAAATTTCATAAGAACAACAGTAAACCATACATTACTAAATTGATTAAAACTATTTTGTAGAAGGGAGAGGGAAATTCTCAATGCTGCTGCAAGTAAAGATAAGAGCTGTACGGTGTTACACTGTCCAACCTTAATGTATTCTGCAAAATCTAGTGTGATTTCTTAACAAGTTACTAAGATGTCCGGAAGTATGCACACTGTAACAAAAATTCAAAATGCTGACAATATGTATCATTGTGGAATGTGATACGAGATAAACAGGCAGTTCAAAATATAGTGTCATGAACTGATGAGAGTATACAGTACTGTTACAGCCCAAGCTGCTAGTAGTTGTATACAGGGTGGTCCATTGATCGTGACTGGGCCAAATATCTCACGAAATAAGCGCCAAACGAAAAAACAACAAAGAACGAAACTTGTCTAGCTTGAAGGGGTAAACCAGATGGCGCTATGGTTGGCCTGCTAGATGGCGCTGCCATAGGTCAAACGGATATCAACTGCGTTTTTTTTAAATAGGTACCCCCATTTTTTATTACATATTTGTGTAGTATGCAAAGAAATATGAATGTTTTCGTTAGACCACTTTTTTTCGCTTTGTGATAGATGGCGCTGTAAAGTCACGAACAAATGGCTCACAATTTTAGACGAACAGTTGGTAACAGGTAGGTTTTTAAATTAAAATACAGAACATAGGTATGTTTGAACATTTTATTTCGGTTGTTCCAATGTGATACATGTACCTTTATGAACTTATCATTTCTGAGAACGCATGCTGTTACAGCGCGATTACCTACAAATACCACATTAATGCAATAAATGCTCAAAACGATGTCCGTCAACTTCAATGCATTTGGCAATACGTGTAACAACATTCCTCTCAACAGCGAGTAGTTCGCCTTCCGTAATGTTCGCACACGCACTGACAATGCGCTGACACATGTTGTCAGGCGTTGTCAGTGGATCACGATAGCAAATATCCTTCAAATTTTTCCAACAGAAAGAAACCAGGGGACGTCAGATCCGGTGAACGTGCGGGCCATGGTATGGTGCTTCGACAGCCAATGCACCTGTCACGAAATATGCTATTCAATACTGCTTCAACCGCATGCGAGCTGTGTTCCGGACATCCATCATGTTGGAAGTACATTGCCGTTCTGTCATGCCGTGAAACATCTTGTAGTAACATCTGTAGAACATTTCGTAGGAAATCAATATACATTGCACCACTTAGATTGCAATCGATAAAAATGGGGGCCAATTATCCCTCCTCCCATAATGCCGCACCATACATTAACCCGCCAAGGTCGCTGATGATCCACTTGTCGCAGCCATCATGGATTTTCCGTTGCCCCATAGTGCATATTATGCCGGTTTACGTGACCGCTGTTGGTGAATGATGCTTCATCGCTAAATAGAACGCATGCAAAAAATCTGTCATCGTCCCGTAATTTCTCTTGTCCCCAGTGGCAGAACTGTACATGACGTTCAAAGTCGTCGCCATGCAATTCCTGGTGCATAGAAATATGGTACAGATGCAATCGATGTTGATGTAGCATTCTCAACACCGGCATTTTTGAGATTCCCGATTCTCGTGCAATTTGTCTGCTACTGATGTGCGGATTAGTCTCGACAACAGCTAAAACACCTACTTGGGCGCCGTCATTTGTTGCAGGTCTTGGTTGACGTTTCACATGTGGCTGAACACTTCCTGTTTCCTTAAATAACCGGCGAACGGTCCGGACACTTGGATGATGTCATCCAGGATACCGAGCAGCATACATAGCACATGCCCGTTTGGCATTTTGATCACAATAGCTATACATCAACACGATATCGGCCTTTTCCGCAATTGGTAAACGGTCCATTTTAACACGGGTAATGTATCACGGAGCAAATACTGTCCGCACTGGCGGAATGTTACGTGATACCACGTACTTATACATTTGTGACTGTTACAGGGCCATGTATCACAAAGCGAAAAAAGTGGTCCAACAAAAACATTCATATTTCTTTGCATACTACACAAATATGTAATAAAAAATGGGGGTCCCTATTTAAAAAAAACGCAGTTGATATCCGTTTGACCTATGGCAGCGCCATCTAGTGGGCCAACCATAGGGCCATCTGGTTTCCCCCTTCAAGCTAGACAAGTTTCATTCTTTGTAGTTTTTTTTTCATTTGATGCTTATTTCAGGAGACATTTGGCCCGATCACGACCAGTGGACCACCCTGTATAGCTTTCTAAATGTCAATGCAAATATATGATCATATAATTCACTTGAAAAATGTTATTTTAACTATTTTCTGCACACCTCAAAGGTGCGAATAACAGAGATAGCATTACGGTGTACTGGTGTGCAATTTTCACTGTAATGAACAGAATTACAAAATTCTCACATGCACGTGTTGAATTTCAAAGATAATTGTGAGGTGTTGTACTAAGTAAGTCGTAGCCTTAGTAATATATACCGCTGAACCATAAAATTATGGCCACTGTCTCCACTCTGTGGGAGTGCAATTAGTTGGTGATGCAGGCACAGGATGCAGTAAGGAAGTATGTAAGTGGAGCACAGGTGAATGGGGATTCATTCTAGTGGCAGCACAGGTTGCAAATTGGGAAATCCACTGACAATGAGTCTGACAAAGGGCAGATTATTATGACCTAGCTCCTCAGAATAAGTATCTTGATCTTGTAGACAGCAAGGCTGGTCAGCAGCTGTTTGCATTATAGTGCCACGAGGATCAATGGAATGTGGTTGAAGTCTTATCACAGAGTATGGAGGTTGAAGGCTTAGTCACTCTAAAACAGCACAGTCTGTGATCTGTGGCAGATCTGATGACAAGAGTACAATGCTGGTGCACTGGAGCTCAACAGACAACTGCTACATGTCACGTGTTGACTCAGTAACAGCCTCTATTACGAATGCAGTGGGAACAGGATCATTGAGGTTGGACCATGGATCAATGGAAATGTTTCACCTTTTACACCATGTTGATGTCATGTCCAGATATGTCATAATTCAAACAGCTGCTCAAAAAATCACCACACCAAAGAGGCAGGCCGGTGGGGATGGTATTTTACTACAGGGGACATTTACCTGGAATTCCTTGGGACCTGTGGAAGTAATCAAAGTCATGATGACAGTTGTGAACAACAAACATTACTGCAGACCACCATCACCACTTCACATTTGATGTTTTCTTTGATTGTAATAGTATTTTCCAACTGGATACATTTCTGTGTCACAAGCCTAGATTTGAACAGCATGACAGTGAACTCACACTGATATCTTGGCCACAAAATTTGCCTGAACTGAACGCAATGGAAAACATCTAGAATGCAATCAGGCTCCAGTACTCCGGTGCCATTTACTTCCATAACACTACCAAGGACATGGCAAACCCACGATACACCGAACCACTTTAATGTATTCCAAAAGTGGACAAAGATATGCCACTGCTATACCATATGAAACTAATAAAACCTTTTTTTTTTTTTAACGAGGGGAACATGCCGCTGCCACAAAATCTTATCATGTATATAATGACTGTCTTCTTATAAAATTATTTTACTATCAGTCATTGACTATTACACAGACTCCCAAAATCAATTTTACTGTTTGTAGAGACTATTCTCATTGTTATATTCCTATTTCTCTTTCATAGTGTTACTTTTCCCAGTGTTACTTATTTCCCATTTTTACCACCAACAATCCTACCCCTCACCTCAATGGCCTCACTCTTTCTCTGTTGTTTAGGACAGAGTCCTTACAAATGTTTACAATGCAAGTGTTGTTGAGTATTACTGCCTTAATCTTTCACAGCATTTCGACCCTCTTTTCATCTTCGTCCGTGAAGTGTAGCACTGGAGACTGCCTTGCAAATGGCCCATGATGATTCATGAAGGTAACTGAAAAGACACTGCCACTAGAATGCGCTACTAAGGTCATGGCACGACAATGTGTGTTGCTCTGTTTAGCAATGTCAGTCTGGCGTACACTGTCCTCTTTGGATGGCAACTGTTGGTAGTTGCACAGAAGAAAAAAAATGTGTACATAAAAAATATGTAGTGATCCTGTAACCTTTGGAGAGTATATTGTTCAGTTCAGCTTGTACTTCTGCTAATAAATACTACAATCAATCAATTTTGTTTACATATGTGCAATAATGCATACTAATGCTCCTACCTACACTTAAACAAGAACAAATTAGTGTTTCCTTCATTGTGCTTTCTTCTAGTTTCTCCGGCGAGTGTTGTAATGATATCATACTTGTATTTTGAAAATGGACACTGTAAAGCAATGACTTGGGCAGAATTCATGGCCCTAAAATAACCATCTGACAGTGAAAATGGGTTAGATTTTGATTAGTCGAATGAAGATCCTGCTACAATCGTAAATGATCTGGAATCTGCAGATACTGATAGTGAGCCTGAGACTACTAGAGTGAATACACATGATACAAATAATTTTTAGAAGGATGATAAACTTGCTGATATACTGGTACTACAAACTTTTGAAACAAGTTCAAAGACACAGAAAATCGAAAAATTTGGGGAAAAACAAAGCCCTTCATTTGTAACTGGCCATTTTAGATGCAAAGGAAATGCCAAAATGTCAAAACAATGCAAGAATTGTCTATGCCATATCAGTTTTTTAAATATCTTTTCGTGGCAAATTAATGGCAAAAATTGTAGATGAAACTAATATTTACAGCACTGGGAAAAACCCATACAAAACATTTATGTGCAATGTTCATGAAATTTGAAAGTTTAAAGCACATGCGTTACTAGCTCTTTGGCTATTCCTATTGCTGCCTGTGGTCTCTGATATGATGCTACTGGTGTTGAGCTAATAAAACAGAAAATGTCTCAGAGATAGAAGAGTCTGATGACCACTTTGCAATGTCAATGACAATATGAAGCAACAAGACTCATCAAAGTCATCATCATAAATTGTACAAAATTAGGCCTACAATTGACCAGATGTATAAGTGCCTTTCAACCGCAATGAGAGAATATTTGTCAACTGGACAAATTTGAGCAACCAAAGCAAGGCAGCACACGAAAATGTCTATGAAAGACAAACCACATAAATGGGGATATAAACTTTTCAGTGTGTGTGTGTGTGTGTGTGTGTGTGTGTGTGTGTGAATGGGGTTTGCACACAAAACTGAAATCTGAAGTGCCAAAAAAAGTAATCCAAAATTCAGGTTAGATAATGAATCAGATATTGGAGCATCTGGAAACATAATCTGCTTTATAAGGGGAATTCCAAGGGGCCATAACTACAAGATCTATTTTGACAAATGATAGATCTCTACACATCTAGTTGCATTCATATTCAAGCTAGGGATTCACAGTGTTGGAACAATCCAAAGGAATATAATACCAATCCGTAAATTTCAAAATGAAAAGGAGCTAAATGAAGATGGATGTACGTATGGATGTATTTATTCTGATGAATATATTACTATCCTCCATTTTGTATAAAGACAGTTGTATTGTCTGATTCCTGTCCACTTCTGCCGACAAAGCTGTCAGAATCTGAAGTGAAAACGTTTTACACAAAGACACAACACAGAATGGTACAATGTTCAGCTGTTTCTGTTTACAACTCATATATGGGTAACGCAGATTTATTAGATAGCAACACTGTCAGATGTCATATGACTATTAGATCCAAGTGACGATATTTAGATTTGTTTTACCTTCCGATTAATATAACTGTAATAAATTTGTGGATTCTCTGCAGGTAGATACTCACTGAAAAAAGAATGGCAGACACGTCAATGAACCAAAAGTAGTTTAGATCTGGTACAAACTGCCACATTCATCCTGGGGCAAAACAGCAAGGCAGACCAGCTAGCACAGATCCAGCAGCAATCCACAGGGTGGAATATAAAGGATCACTATTACTTCTGAAGAATATAAAGCTAGAGCCCTTTAATCACTGGCCAGTGCAGAGTGAGAAGAGAAAGTGCAACTGCCTCAACTGCAAGGTCTGTGCGAGAAGTGCAATGTAAACTTACGTTTGAATAAAAATAAAAACTGCTTCCTTGGATTCCACAGTATCTAAAACCACGTTCCATCCATCCATTTTCGATAGCATCATTAAATCTATCATAACTGTTGCTCATTCAACGTTTAAAACTATGTTTATTAAAGCTGTAAATTTCACACAGTTTTACATAAAAAAAGCACTGTCCAGTCAAATTACTGTGACCACCTGTCAGAAGCATAAATAACCACCTTTCGGAGTGCAGACCACTGCAAGATTTGCAGGACAAGTCAATGAGGTTCTGAAAGATACAAATAAGGATGTGGAGCCACACTGACTCCACTACCGTGGGCACCTGCACTATGTTTCTCAGCTCAGGATCCATGGTGTGAAGATCTCAATTGAGGTGATCCGAAAGACACTCAATTGGGTTTAAATCCAGGGAGTCTGAAGGCCAGAGTAGTAAAGTAAACCGAGCGAGGTGGCGCAGTGGTTAGCACACTGGATTCACATTTGGGACGATGACGGTTCAATCCCACGTCCGGCCATCCTGATTTAGGTTTCCCGTGATTTCCCTAAATCGCTTCAGGCAAATGCCGGGATGGTTCCTTTGAAAGGGCACGGCTGACTTCCTTCCCCATCCTTCCCTAATCCGATGAGACCGATGACCTCACAGTTTGGTCTCCTCCCCCCAAATCAACCAACCAACTTAGTAAAGTAAACTCATCCTGGTGCTCTTCAAACCACTCATTTACACTGTGAGCTGCTTGACATAATTGATTTTATAGCTGATAGATGACATCGTGCTGAGGAAAAGCAAACTGCATGTAGGGGTGGACATGGTCTCTAAGGATAGATGCACACTTGTGTTGATCCATTGCGACATTTTATCGTATCTGGAGTAATGTGTGTTTAATGCTGAATTTCTTGCACTTGACATGGGAAACAAATCTTAGAACACCTAAATTTGTAGTTTGTGTTCTTGTTTGTTCAACGATTTGTCTCCGTAACAAGCTTCAAAGCAGAAATATGTAGCTGCTTTTAATATCTTTTACATTCACTGTATTGAACTGAATATACTGTTGTGTAAACAGTGCTAGGGAGATATATTATTGGGCCATTAAGCATACAATAGTTCAAAACGCGTTTACTAGAATATTTTTCCACAATTTCATAGTATGTTTTTGCCTCAGTATCGGTGGTATAACAGCAGACTTTGCATTCAGCTATTGTCCATTCATAAATGCCACCGCAGTTTGGCAGAAACATAGCTGCCATGGTGCTGTTGGCCACTCACACTTGGAATATAAGCTCTTTAAAGACAACTCACTGATTGTGACATCTACTGGCAACACTATGTACCAAGTGGACTGAGTTACAAGCCACAAACCAAGGAAGCTCAGGGTTTAATGAAGAATTCACCACTGTTTGATAAAGTCCCGCCCGTACACGTGTTCTTACATGCAAAACATATTACTCTCTTTTTTTAATTTCAGTTAATTTTCATGTAAATCCATATTAGTAATGAAACGGCAGGCTCTTAGTTCATCAACCTTTTAGATCTAATATACGTATCACTGTGTCAAAAAGGTGTACAGACGAGAATTAGGTGATGAAATACCAAATAGTTAATGGTAAATAACACACTGCCTTGACAGCATTAGTGTCCTCATGTTGGACTGCATGGAAATTTGAGGACAGTGTTACTCATTGTCAAGGTTCTGGTTGACCATTTCTGACCACTACACGGTAGGATCACTGTATTGTGCAGTCACCGCATTTTAACTCTTTCACCTCTGCACCTGCCATCGAAGTGCAAGTAATGGACTCCCTGTAACATTCACTGTCATCCTGCTCCTTTGGTCAGAGACTAACAGTAACCATACTAGGGAATTAAATTACCATCCTATGCACGGGCTACCATTAACACAATGGAAATGGCTCCATATGAAGTGATGCCGCAACAACAAATCTGAACTACTGGTGAACGGCGTTGCACTGTCTTCAGCTGTTGGTAAGTACGATGGCAACCTAATGAGAGGTCCCACTCTTCCAATGATTTGGCGAGGTACAGTAGTGTTACTTCTGGCATCACAGTATGACAAGTCATTGGGTATTACTTCAGGTCACATCTGGTAGTGACTGAGGGAACTCTGATGGCATAAGTGTGTCATGGACATCCTGCATCATATGTTACCTCTCATGTGACAGTACCATAGTGCCTTTTTCAACAGGAAAACACTTGTCCACACATTGCAAATGTGTCTACAAACTACCTGCATGATGTTGAGGTACTCCTGTGGCCAGGAAGGTTCCCACATTTGTCCCCAATACAACATGCATGGACCAGCTTGGACATACAGTAGTGCTCGAAAGTATTTTGACAACATAAAATTCGTTATTATTTCCCTTAAAATAATAACACTATCAGATTATTTTAAGGTGTCAGGTTGCGACTTGTTTGTTTACACTTTGCGTTGCATGATGAACGCGACTTTCAGCGAGCTCAAAAATATTTTGTCATGCAGTTCACTCCATGAATTCAAAAATGTTACTTGCTTCTTAGTTTTGGTTTCTACTGATATTTATGTACAGTGATAATTTCAATATGCCGAAACATAAGGAATACTCCAGTGACTTTAGAAACACCGTGATAAATGCACTAAAGCAAGGACTGAAACAAACCCAAGTTGCTCATATTTTACAGTCAAAAATAAGCCTCGCAGTGGACATCCAAAAAAATCTCAAAGTCGATCAAACCAAAAAAAAGTTATCAACAAGTGATTTTCGCAAGTCAGCCGTAATGATAGAAAGAGAATTGAAAGAAAAATATAGCGTTGACATTCACATTTCCATTGTCAAACGACACTTTAAACTCTTTGGAGTACATGGTCAAACACCAACGAAAAAGCCTTTGTTACCTATGAGAAACAGGAAGGCCTGACTCGGATTTGCAAAATGGCACAGATCATGGGCAAGTTCAGACTGCTCTAAAATTCTGTGGAGTGATGAGGGCAAATGTAATTTAATGTCATCTGATTGTATCAAGTATGTTCAACATCCTGTAAATAAGAGATACGAGTTTTGGTACTAAATTCTCATGGTTAGATGGCAGTGCGATGGTTTGACGAATTTTTCCATGCTCGGAAGTAGGTCCATTAGTTCAAATTGACGGTAATATGGATCGGTTCGTTTACAAAAAAAATATTGAAGACTCAAATTCTACCATACGCTAAACAAAACATGCCAGCTGGATGGTATTTTCAACAAGATAACAATCTCAAGTCTAAGCACATTAGCGATTTTTTAAAACACAAAAAGTTAAGGTTTCTGAGTGGCCAAATCAAAGTCCGGGTTTGAATCCTACAGAACATCTGTTAGAGGAGTTTGATCACAGAATAAGAATAAAAAATTATTCAAACAAACTTTTTTTTTTTTTTTTTTTTTTTTTTGAAGTTGTCAAAAATGCGTGGGATAAAATTCTGATGGATCGATTCCAAAAGTTGATCGACAATGCCAGCACTATATGAGGCTGTCATAAAAGCCAAGGGATATCCCACTTAATACCAATTTTCTTACTACGGTAGATGATTATATATTAAAAATGTTTTTTCACTGTCAAAATACTTTTTCTCCACCATTGTCCTCATTAAAAAAAATTACATTATTATGCTGCAAACAAGGGCCACTTGGTCACTATTCTGTAGAACATTGAATATCCAATGAAAAATAATTAATTTTCATATTTCCTATTTGTTTTTAATTAATCCAATTAATATGTTTGTCGAAATACTTTTGAGGACTACTGTAGCTCTTACCCAGTGCCAGTATCCAGTTGTGGGCCTGCTTGCCTCTGGCGAGGATGCAACAGTTTTACGACACCCTTCCTACCAAAACAGTCTACGTATCCAGGCCAGAGGAGGATGCAACATCACACTGTAAGTAGACTTGTACCAAGTTCTTTGTAAATCTGACTCAGTATGGTAATCACTGAATTAATATCACATACCTCTCAAACTGTTAAGTTTCATTTCATTTCCCCTTCCTCTTTTGGGTGCTTTGCTTCTGCTCAGGTAGAGTATTCTGGAACATTGTACTATATGTATCCCACACTATCAGTTCCTATGTAGGGTACGCCAATAATCAATATTTCTTTCTACTCCATTAACTTAATTTTTAAAAAAAAACTTGTATGGAACTGTGTTCCTCTTAACATCAACAACCATATGAATTTTGCCATGTTCATTTCTATTACCTTCACCTATGACTCCATATCTACAGCAATTTCGCACTGAATGAGCTAGCCTGCCAATTTGTAAGACATCAGTTGTGGATGTATCAAAGAATGTCTTTCAGAAAGTAGAGTTATAAATTTCCTCAAGTGCAATGGAAAGTAGATGCATGGGTTAAAAAGAGTTGACGTTTTTACAATACTAAAATTTTCAATCAATTATCAATTACGGACTCTTTAGGTGCATAACAGAGGGGGTACACTGAAGAACATGAGACACAACATGGCTACATGGAGGTTAGTCTAAATTATCTACTCGGGCAGATATCTGAAGTTGTAAAGACTGCGAGTCTTGCTTCCAAGATGAGGACAGAGCTCACCATCTGAAGCATCGTCAATACGACTGACTGTGGACCTTTGGTACAGAGCTGGGTAGAGAGAGTGAATCAGAGGCTCAAACAGTTCTGCGACTATGCTGGCTGCAGATTCCTCGACTTGCACCACCAAGTCATGGGATATTGGGTCCCACTAAAAAGGACACCTTTATTTTTGTTTTATTTATGGCACAAAAACAACTAGGGTCATACGCACCCATAATAGGACAGCGACCCACTACACACAAGATCCGGCTACTCAAGTAGTGGGGGCTATGTGGAGTGGTCTGAGCAGTTATTTAGATTAGAGGGTTTCAGGAAAGAAAAACGGTTTCAGTCTCAAAGGGTGCAAGTTAAACAAAGGACAAGGGATGATGTAGGAACCATAGGTATTATAGCAGTTGACCGTCACAGCCATGTTTGAAAAGAACAGGTGCTAACAGGAAGCACTGAAACATAAATCGCTGTAAGTAATGAAAACTCGCTAGAGCTAGAGAAGTTCAGCTGAAATTTTTACAGAAGACCTAACAGAGTTCAGAAAGGATAGGTTAAATACAGTTGGTGGTGTCACATTTGCTGCTGTCAGAGGTAGTCTACCTTGCAGTGAAATTTATCAGATAGTTCATGTGAGTTAGTAGGGGTGGAGGTTATACTTGAGAACCAGAATAAATTAATAATTAGTTCCTTTTACACCCCCCCCCCCCTTCCCCAACACAGATGATTCAGTTGCTGAACAGTTCAAAGAAAACTTTAGCATAATCTCGAACAATTATAGTTGGTGGTTAGTCCAACCCATCCTCGATATGTTGGCGAAAGTGCATGTTCAAAGCGGGTGGTAGGCATAAAACATGTCAGAAATTGTACTAAATGCTCTCTCCGAAAATTATGTTGAGCAATTAGTTCAGGAGCAATTATGAAAACATAGTTAACCACTTAGCAACAAATAATCCTATGCCATTGGGAGTACCATGATATAGTGATTGGTGATTAGTGACCAGAAGGTCATTGCAGTTAGACTGACCAGAAGTATAGAACAGACATGACAAATCAAAATTTAAAAGAACCCAAAATCTTTCAACATTGGCGCTGTTTTACTGAAGCTTGAAACATAGTGCGGACTTCAATGTGAGGCACTTATTAGCTTCCACAATGAAACTGTCTCCAAATCTGACAGAAAATAACAAAGTTTTCCGAAAGTCCTTCACAAATGAAGACTAAGTAAATATTCCAGAATTCAAATCAAGAACAGTTGTCAACATGAGTAACTCAAAAGCAGATAACCTTGGTGCAGTGAAGCAACTTGCATCACTAAGAGAATGCAAGTCTTTTACTCCAGATTGCATACCGTTCTGACTATGCTGTTATAATAGTGCAAAACTTAGCAGTCTTATATGTACAACTACTTGCTCAATGAAATATCTGTATCTATGGACTGGAAAGTTGCACACGTCATGGCAATACAAAAGAAAGGAAATAGAAGTAATTCACTGAATTAGGGCCCTTGTTCACAACAAGAATTTTCGCTGTGTGCCGGGCTGGCGGATTTGCCAGGTTTGTAGAGATACACTGTATCTTATGAGTGTGTGTCTACAGAATGTCACAACAAAATGACCAGGCCAGCAGCCAAACTGTGCTCCATGTTCTGAGTTGGACATGTTGTAACATATGTCTGCATGTCCATGAGCCAGCAGATAGATGGGTGCTGGGAGTCTCATTAGTCGTGTTTGAGCCGTTGTGTGAGATTGCTGTTGGTTTTCACAATGGGTGCTGAATTGATTCTGAAGTTTTGGTTGCGCTAGTGGAGGAATGACCAGTCTTGGGGGAATAAGACAACCAAAGAATCTAAGGACAGATGACTGACTTTGGAGGGATCTGTGTGCACACCTTAAAGATGATTTTCAAATGCGGGGAGTTAAGGACGGAAATTATATATGTATATACCTTAATATCATCCCTTATTTATTTTGTTTAATGTTTAGTAATACACAAACACAATCTCTGTATATTTATTGTATTTTCCACATAATGTTTGAACTGATATATGTCACACGAGCTTTTTCTGCCATGAAATTTTCCCCAATTCAGAAACAAAGTAGTTGGCGAACTTATTTCTGAGAGCATTCACTGACACACCACCTCATACTGCTTGTGAATGTGGCCGTTCTCTCAGTGTCAAGCCCACATATATAGTCGTATCAACACATTGCATTAACTCGTCCTTTTTTGATGAATCTCTGTAGAACAGTACACACCTTCACTATGCCAGTCACAAATTCTGTGGAGACATTTAAAGGTTGGTAAAAAATCCTCCATTTATTGGCCATTATACTGAATGCACACTCTGAAATTATCTTGCTTTACTTTAGCTATAGTTAAAAATATGATTATTGAGGTCAAGTTCTCAGCCACCACAGGGACATAGTAAATTGTTATTCATTGCAAATGCTTCATCTCCTTCACGTACATAACGCAACTTCCACAGAATATTTGGGAGGAGGTAGATTCAATGAGTTCACAGTAATCATTTCCATAAAGATGTTTTTTTCAATGTACTTAAGTCACACGATTTAGCATAAGCTCCAACAGCCACAAAATTAAAATTATAATTTGCATTCCCTACTGCCATCAGAACTAACAAATAGTATCTTTCGTAACTGAAAAAAACATTGAACTTCTTTTTCTGATTTCATAACCCTTATATGTGTACCACGAGTGGCCCCTATCCAGTTTGGAAAATTTCCTGAATTTCAAACTGACAAGCTATACTGATCCAGTAACACCCCCATCCCTAAATGACAATCACATCTTCATGCAAACCTTATGTGCAATTCTACTAATGGTTTTTATTCCCAAATGAATGGTAATGGCAATCTGTGAAAGAGTTTCTTGGTACAAGGTCCTGAAATAAGACAAACAATATGGTTTTGATTCTATTCAGGTTTTCTCTTCTTTTCGCTAAAGATGGCATTAAAAAGAAAAGAGCCAATATCAGAGATAATTCAATGAATGCCACATGAAATTAAAGGAATGCAATAACAGTGGTTCTGCAGCAAACAAGATGTGGAAATACGTATTTTTTTAACAAACTACAATTTCTATTAATAACAGCAGATAGACTAGACACTGCTTGTAATAAGCCTGATGATAGTGACAACGTAAGCCCTGCTGACACGCACACTGAAAAACATTGTCACCAACAGAGTTAACCCATAGAAAAACAGGAGAGCTACAAATGAACTGAACAGGAAAATGTTGACCATCATCGATGCATCTAGTGAGCACAGTCAAAGTAGAAGAATTTCTTCACTTAAATGGATTCTACCAATTGTGGACAAATTTAATGAAGAAGATATCATAGATTTCCAACACAAAGTCATGAAACTTGTTAAGAGAGTTATGTCAAAACAGAAGAATGCATCAGGAATCTCCCAACGTTTTCTGGAATCATGTATCGCATGACCATCAATCATCATGACCTAATCAACATAGCTACTCAGTGTACACTCTTGCCGAACACTCAAGTTTTAACTGCATCCAATAGAGACACCTATTCAGAACTGTATACAAGTCCTGCCTCGACATTGCCTAATGTTACAGCGACTTTTGATTTTTGGAAAAACGAACAGCGATATTTCATCTTAATATAAGTACGATAACTTTATTCAGTGACTTCTGACTTGATTTAAAACCAGTTTTTGTAAATTGCGGAGTTCATTTTTGCACAGAAAATAAGTATTTCCTAATTAGTAAATTTCACTTTATTGTGTACTCGCCTCAATGTCACTGCAAGCATTTCAGGAGGAGAAATGCAGTTTCGCTTGTTGGTATCTTCATGTTGGAAATGAGGTCGTAAAATTGAGAATTTGTCAAATGATGTTTTTGACATTCCAAAAAAATTAACATGCTTTCTATCGTCCTCTCAATTTTTCATACAGCATACTGAATGCAGCAAATTTAAATCAGTCTGCACCCAGTACTTGCTATATTGACACTGTTTCTTGTAATAAAAATAGCAGTGTGAAACTAAAGTGCTAACACCCATATTATCCATCCTACTGCTCCCTTCCACAGGGCTCGACTGCACTACTTCTGGCATGCATACCATCTCCATCAACAAGACCACTGATTTTTTTTTTTTTTACTGCCCAACAGAAATGCAGGTCCAGCAGAAATTATTCTCGTGGACAAATGCCCTTACATAACAATATCACTGGTGTCAATTTGCAGTAGGGTTTTGTGGCATATGCTGAGTTCGAACATTAAGAATTACATTGAAGAAAATGTTATACTGCCACTTTCAGCATGAATGCAGAAAATATTTTTCTTGTGAAACACAACTTTTTTTCACACGAAGTAATGAGTGTTATCGACAGAGGATCTGTAATTTATTCCATATTTCTAGAAGACTTAACATCGTTTCTCTCAAGACACTTCTAATCTTATTGTGTGCCTATGGAATACCATCTCAGTTGTTCAACTAAATTCATGGTTTCCTGTCAGGAAGGTCACTGATTGCAGTAATCCATAGAATGTCACTGAGTAAAACAGAAATGATAGCCAGTGTTCTCGAAGTAAATGTTAAAGGCCTTCTGTTCTTCCTAATCTATATATGCGATTTAGGAGAATCTAGGCAGCCTCAGACTGATTGCAGATGAGGCTGTCATTTACCATCTAGCAGTCATCAGAAGTTCAAAACCAATTGCAAAATGACTTCAACACAATATTCGTATGTTGCAAAACATGGCAATTGTCTCTAAATAAGGGAAAGTGTGATGTCATCCACATGAGTACGAAAAGAAATCCATTTGATTTTTGTTACATGATAAATCACACAAATCTAAATGCTGTCAGTTTCATTAAATACCCAGGAATTACAATTACGAACAACTTAAATTGAAATGATCACATAGATAATGTTGTTGGGAAGGTAAACCAAAGACTGTGTTTTACTGGCAGAACACTTAGCAGATGCAACAGATATACTAAAGAGATTGCCTACACTACACTTGTCTGGCCTCTGCTACGAGTGCTACTGTGCTGAATGGGATCCTTACCAGACAGGATTGATGGAGCACATCGAGAAAGTCCAAAGAAGGGCAGCTCTTTTGCATTATCAAAAAGGGAGGAGATAGTGTCATAGGTACGATAAGCAAGTTGGGGTGGCAATCATTAAAACAAAGACATTTTCATTGCAGTGAGATCCTCACAAAATTTCAATCAAATTTTCCCACCTCAATGTAAAAATATTTTATTGTCATCAACATACATTGGGAGAAACAATCATCATAATAAAATAACAGAAATCAGAGCTTGCACAGAAATATTTTAGTGTTCGTTTCTCCCATGTGCTGTTAGAGAGTGGAAAAGTAGAGAGATAGTCTGAAAGTGGTTCAGGGACTTCGCTGCCTGGCACTCAATTGTGAATTGCAGAGCAGTCATGTAGACGTGTAGATTTTCCACTGCACAGTTTTTTCTGTGCACACTCTTGTAGAACATGTCTTCTTTTCTGGGGGCAGAAATCTGTCAGCAAAATGCCATCCTAGAAGTCTATTGCTACACACATTTTGGGGAGTAGCAGTACGTTGATGTGTACTCCCTTTCTTCAAATCTCCTCATCTAACTGAAGAAGAAAATTTGCCACATGACAGGCTTTGTTCTGATTATTTCTTGTTTTTCAGTACATCTGCCTTTTTATAAAGGTGGCAAAAAAGTTTCTTCCACTATTTCATTTGCCGTCTCTTGAAAGGCTTGTTAGATATGAATTGTCCATTCCTGTGTACACCAGTCTTATTGAGATTGTGGTCTAGAAATGCATAGGGTTTTATCTTCTTTGTCATCCCTGTATTGCTGCAAACCTCTACTTCTGTTTTCGTCACCTTGTGAAGACTTGACAAACACAGAGCAATTCCTGAGACCCTCCCCTTCAGAGTCAATAAATGTTTCTTCCTCATAAATATAGTCATCTTTCTTTAGCTTTCTGTTAAGTGCACCTTGTTTAGGAAGCCCTCTACAATTTGGTATGCACATTCGCACAGCCTTGGTCTCATTCTCCCACAGAAAATTGAAACAGCTGGTGAACTGTAACATCTGTTCACATAAATGGTCTTCACTTGTTGAGTTAGCCAGACCAAAGTCTCTGAAAAACAGTGGTGACTGAATTGTCTTCCTGCCCTTTATCTGTGCGAACTCCCAGTACATCAAACACATCTTGTCTTCGAATTGCATAGGGTAAACAGCTTGATACCATAGTTGTCAGATGCGTCTTTATAAAGACACAGAAAATATCTCTTCCCCTGAATTCACACATGCCTTCATCAATGGTAAAATTTTCCTCAGGTGAAAATAAATGCTGAAAACTGTGAAAGTAAATGTTTTTATGCATGGCATCATGGCCAGGCTCGTTTCTTCACATGTACGAGGCATTGTCATTCAAATGCAAGCAAGAGTGAATAGTGGAAAATCTATTTCTAATGGTGTGTAAACTAAGTTATTTGTATACCAGTCAACACACAGTCTTTACTAGGCACATATGGATTATAACAGCAAAGAATAAATACATTTCATGAAGTTTTAGCCCAGCCCATGTGTTCCATATGCCTGTGGATTTCACACTATTTGATCTTATGTTATCTGAAATTGATTTTGTATACTTGTTAATTTCTGCCTTTATGTGCTTAATCCTTGATTCAGGAAAAAATATTGAAAGGGCTGCTGCTGTCATCCACTCCTGCAACAGATCAACGTTTTTCTTTGAGTTTGGGCAATGAAGGTTGCTCGTCTAATGTAATTCATCCTAATTCCACTTCTGAAAACTTTGCAGCACTACGTCTCTTATACAAGATGGCTCTAATGAAATGCTACCTTGACCATTAGGAGGTGAAAGTGTATTGTGCACTGTTTAAGGTGGAATAATGTCTGAAAACACAATGGAATATAACTTACATAGTAGATTTCTCAAGCAAAATAATGTAGAATAATGGAACATTGAACTGACTTTTTTTTTTAGATAATTGTATTCAGTTTCAAAAACTTTTTGGAACTAGAGGTCTCAACTGGTTGATTCAAAATATTCCCTATATTAGCATTAGTTAAAAACTTTTGACATGTTTACCAGAATACGCTCTGCTAGCACAACAAGAAACCTGTGAAAAGTACGGAGCCACACATCAGTGCAGGGCAAGTGAGGGTTGTACTTGAGAATGCCAAAATAGTTTTAGAAACATTCGTATGACAGCAGCACCATGCAAAGGCCAGTTCACAGTGCTCCAAACCTGAAGAGAAACCGCGATCAGAATGAGAACCGTGTGAATGCAGAAGAATGAGCAGAGCTCAAGCATGCAATGCTCCCAGTGTTCCTGCAACATGACCTGTGCTCGGACTTGGGACTCAACGTGTTGATGACTGGCTTGGCCCGTTACTGTATAGAGAAAAGTAATTATTTAATGCTATCTTGTCCTCTGGGTGTAAAACACTTTTTTGTATGCGGACTTTTAACATGGCAAATGTGCAGTGACAGTACTGCTTGCAACTGTTTACGACAATGATATAGTTTTGGACTAATGTTACAGAATAAACATAGTGGAGATATACCTGAAGTATAACTAGCTGATTATAATACTCCAGAGTGGCAAAAAACAAATACACTAATTCCCATACCTATTTCATTCAATGTGCTAACATTTTCCTGCACTTTAAACACTTATTGGGGAATTTTTTTTCTTTATTTAATAACATAGTTAGCACAAAGAACAGTACTTTGACAAAACAGAAGATAAACTTTCAGAGTACAAGGAAATGTGGAACCAGACAGCAAAGGAGCTATGTGGAACAAAGTCACAAAATAATCCTACATTACTCAGTCGGAATTCAAAAGGAACAACAGCAAGAACTTTCACAGAACCTTCTAGAAGCAGGTAAATAGCTATCAACCACTAAGTTTGAATTTCATGAGCAATGATGATAAACTGGCAGTGAACAATAAAGACAACCGAGTGATCCAAGCCAACTACTTAGATAAACTGCGCAACTGCGAAGACATCAGAGACAAATGTCTGAGAATAGTTCCAGGGTGCAGGACGATAATTGCAGAACTAAACCACTGGGGAAGACGGTCACAGTGGAAATAATGAAAAATTATCACCACTAATGCCCTAAGTCAAAGAGATGGGAATGATATGGGAAACTTGAGTGATACCTGGCAAATGTAAAACAGTGCTTATTCACCTTCTATATGAAATTGGAGATAGAACTGACACCAACAATTAACATAGTATTTCTATCACATCTAAAATGTAGACGATATCCTCTAAAGCACTGCAGTCTTGGCTGGTGGAGTAAGTAGATCATCAAGTTGGTTTCAGGAAAGGAAGGTCCTGTGACAAACACGTCTGGAGACTGAAAAGGGATTAGAAAATTACATCTCTAAAGATCTGGTAATGGTCATCATCACAAGAAAGCCTATGATATTGTCGACCAAAAAACATTGTTTTACACTTTGATAGAATTGGTAGAGGACACAAAAATCTCCAACGAAACAAAGTACATAACCAACAGCCTAACAGCGCCTCATCACCTGTCAACAGAGTACAATCAAAAAGAAAGTGGGAAGTGTCAGACATCTCGGTGAAATAGTGCAGATGAAAATTAGTCAGAAAGAAGTTAATGACAGCAGGAGACAGAAAATGGTTATTGCTTTTCACAGGACACGCATATTATACAAGACAAAGGCAGCACCAAGGAAAGCTAAATTCAGGCACTGTAACACAATGATCAAAACAGCATATCTATATGTAAGTGGATGCCTCAGAATGACAGGGCAGGCTGGCTGGCTGGCTGTGAAAAGCTAAGAAATTTGAGTGCAAGATCATTTGAAAACTAAATACACATGGATGTTGAATAGCCAATAAGCGTTAATAAGGAAATAAAGTTCTACGGACATCTGTTCAGGATGGATACAATGCAACTAACAAGTAGATACATTGGACAAGAAACCTTAAGTCTCCAACACATGTTTTAGTTAAGTAAGGAAGGACCTCAATAATATTGGACTGAATCAGTAAGACATCCTTAATTGATCCAAGCACAAACCACTGACCAACAATGTTGCAGGCTTCCACAAAGAGAAAATGCAGAACAGCAGCTGGACACAGGAGAGAATGCAGGCAACCAGATGAAACGTTAAATTCGTTTGGGCTGCCAAAAAGGCTTCCACAAATGCCTTATCACTGTATGTGTGTGTGCAGTCAAGAAGAAAAAAAATCCTGAATTTTTCCCAGTTAAAAATGCAGTTTATCCCAGTGAAAATATAACATACCACATGAGAAAATACATTTTTTCCATGTTACGTGACAACATACTTTCCTTCCGAGGTGTAAAACATGTCAAAATCCCCTTGAATGATAAAGGTTTCGTACACTGGTGCAGAACTTCCCAGCACTTTAGGTAATGAAACCCAGCAAAAACCAACAGATTTTGGGAAGATACTTGATGCTTGACAACATATATACTGCATATTTTAGTATTACAAAAGTATAAATACAGATTTCAGGAAATACAGCAAGGTAGCTTCCAAAGCACTGAAATAGAGATTGTGATGCAATTTTGTCAGCCAATCATAGCTCCCATCACGTGAGCTGGCCAGCCAACGACAGCAGATATTTTAAGCGTAGGACACTTGATGATGTGTCAGCCAATAGCAACGTGACTTAAGTAGCTCAAACACACAAATAGCAAAAGTTAATGGTTTAAATTCATATACATACAGTATAGCTACAAGATAAGTTACATTTTCAATAAAATGTTGGTATTTTTTTTTTTTAGTGCATGTTAGTCTCCAAAACACAACAAACACAATAAAATTTTAAATAATGACATAAATGACTTGTCTTCTGGGCCAGAAATTTTTCTAAGTGGCTGGTCCTGAAAGTGTTAAGTTTTGAATGAGAGTCAGGAACTCCATGACTTACGAAATTCATCACACATTCTCATCACACACAACATAATTCCTCTTGTGTAAAGGGAAACTTACTTTGAAAGTAACACTTCTCAAACCACCATTCACACTACTTCTCGTGACCTGTTAGAAACAAACAATTATGTCATGCTCATCAAAAGTTGTTTTTTTGTTATGAAGTATTGCATAGTCTCCACCCTCCAGTCTTTGACACATTTTGCTATCGGCCGGCACGTGTGTGTACTGTGTTTTGTTGTTCTAAATGGCACATTTTTTGCAACTAAAGCTGCAGTAGCTGGCTAAAGTAAAATTCTTTGTTAGAGTGTCAGTTCTCACCAGTCAAAATTTTTTTAAAAAATTGCAAACTAAAACAATGAAAAATTTCTGGAATTCTAGAAAATTCCCAGGTTTTTCCCAGATTTCTCCCGGATGATAAAATTTCTGTGGATTTGGGGGGGGGGGGGGTTTATTTGGGGGAAGAGACCAAACAGCGAGGTCATCGGTCTCATCGGATTAGGGAAGGATGGCGAAGGAAGTCGGCCGTGCCCTTTCAAAGGAACCATCCCAGCATTTGCCTGGAGCGATTTAGGGAAATCACGGAAAATCTAAATCAGGATGACTGGACGCGGGATTGAACCGTCGTCCTCCCGAATGCGAGTCCAGTGTGCTACCACTGTGCCACCTCGCTCGGTCCTGTGGATTTCCCAGGGTATATACACCCTGCTTATAGTTACCTGATGTAGTCTCTAATGGACCTCAACAAGAATAAAAACGCTCAGTTATATTATTGTTAGATCAATTGAAAATCATTTGAGTGTAGAAACTGGAATCAAACAGCAAGGACTAGCACTTTCCAAATAACAGGTGTTTCAGAGGGGTTTTGGAAAGGGGAAAATATTAATCCCATAATCTGTATGTGAGGACATTAATGAACAAACTGAAAAAATTACAATCTGAGGATTGCCAATACTGGTCTATGAAAGTGATTAATTACCTTAGCCCTGATACAACTGAAGTATGAGAGATGCTTTTGACCCGCAAGAAAAGAGCTGTTACATTTTCTTATTTAGTTTTATACTCACCTTCTTTTGCATAATAATATTAAAAAGTAATACCCATGATAGCATACATAGCCTCAAATATACACCTAAGGAACTGACTACATCACAGGACCCTACCAATATGCCACTGGACTTGACTGACTTCAGCTACAACACACAAAATATTGTACATTACAATGGCACTGACTAAAATGAAGGGACCACATTTACCTGTCTTGTTAAGGCGAGACATAAAATCAACTGCTTGATTATAAGCACCCTGCATAGCATCTATCGTAATTACTGGTTCAAGTTTCGCCCAACGGTTGTCGTCATTAAGCCAGGAATGGCATACAACAGCCACTTGCGTGCCCAGTGGCTTTGTCAAGACCAACACATCCCCAGGCTTAGCTTCATTCGGCCTGAAAAGAAATATGCTTGAAGTGGACAGTTATGAAAGCTGCCATATTGTTTTATGTATTCAGTTCAATGCTTACAAAACGAAATGTGCAGTATCATAAAACATACAGATAGACAGACAACAGACGATCCAGGATTATTTTAACCACTACTAACTGGAGCAGTTATTCATTAATTCAGTACACAGCTGCTGAGCAGCAGTGCTCTTCAAACATGGAAAAACTAACAATTTTAACTGTGTGAAAACTACGTTTCATAATGGTGAAGCAATTCATTGAATAGTCCAATTTTTCAGTGAACTTACTTAACTACAGGGTGTTTCAAAAATGGCCGGTATATTTGAAACGGCAATAAAAACTAAACGAGCAGCGATAGAAATACACCGTTTGTTGCAATATGCTTGGGACAACAGTACATTTTCAGGCGGACAAACTTTCGAAATTACAGTAGTTACAATTTTCAACAACAGATGGCGCTGCAAGTGATGTGAAAGATATAGAAGACAACGCAGTCTGTGGGTGCGCCATTCTGTACGTCGTCTTTCTGCTGTAAGCGTGTGCTGTTCACAACGTGCAAGTGTGCTGTAGACAACATGGTTTATTCCTTAGAACAGAGGATTTTTCTGGTGTTGGAATTCCACCACCTAGAACACAGTGTTGTTGCAACAAGACGAAGTTTTCAACGGAGGTTTAATGTAACCAAAGGACCGAAAAGCGATACAATAAACGATCTGTTTGAAAAATTTCAACGGACTGGGAACATGACGGATGAACGTGCTGGAAAGGTAGGGCGACCGCGTACGGCAACCACAGAGGGCAACGCGCAGCTAGTGCAGCAGGTGATCCAACAGCGGCCTTGGGTTTCTGTTCGCCGTGTTGCAGCTGCGGTCCAAATGACGCCAACGTCCACGTATCGTCTCATGCGCCAGAGTTTACACCTCTATCCATACAAAATTCAAATGCGGCAACCCCTCAGCGCCGCTACCATTGCTGCACGAGAGACATTCGCTAACGATATAGTACACAGGATTGATGACGGCGATATGCATGTGGGCAGCATTTGGTTTACTGACAAAGCTTATTTTTACCTGGACGGCTTCGTCAATAAACAGAACTGGCGGATATGGGGAACCAAAAAGCCCCATGTTGCAGTCCCATCGTCCCTGCATCCTCAAAAAGTACTGGTCTGGGCCGCCATTTCTTCCAAAGGAATCATTGGCCCATTTTTCAGATCCGAAACGATTACTGCATCACGCTATCTGGACATTCTTCGTGAATTTGTGGCGGTACAAACTGCCTTAGACGACACTGCGAACACCTCGTGGTTTAAGCAAGATGGTGCCCAGCCACATTGCACGGCCGACGTCTTTAATTTCCTGAATGAATATTTCGATGATCGTGTGATTGCTTTGGGCTATCCGAAAATACAGGAGGCGGCGTGGATTGGCCTCCCTATTCGCCAGACATGAACCCCTGTGACTTCTTTCTGTGGGGACACTTGAAAGACCAGGTGTACCACCAGAATCCAGAAACAATTGAACAGCTGAAGCAGTACATCTCATCTGCATGTGACGCCATTCCGCCAGACACGTTGTCAAAGGTTTTGGGTAATTTCATTCAGAGACTACGCCATATTATTGCTACGCATGGTGGATATGTGGAAAATATCGTACTATAGAGTTTCCCAGACCGCAGCGCCATCTGTTGCTGAAAAATTGTAACTACTGTAATTTCGAAAGTTTGTCTGCCTGAAAATGTACTGTTGTCCCAAGCATATTGCAACAAACGGTGTATTTCTATTGCTGCTCATTTAGTTTTTA
The DNA here is from genome assembly GCF_023864345.2 of Schistocerca serialis cubense. Taxonomy (NCBI): domain Eukaryota; kingdom Metazoa; phylum Arthropoda; class Insecta; order Orthoptera; family Acrididae; genus Schistocerca; species Schistocerca serialis. The sequence continues at coordinate 11,327,386 of NC_064640.1, forward strand.
TTGCCGTTTCAAATATACCGGTCATTTTTGAAACACCCTGTATGATCCATTACTTTCTTTATGTTGCAAACAACTGTTTGTCGAGGTAAATCAGTTAACAAACTGATTGACTTGGAAGGTCTAAGTCGTGGACGTGTTCAAAAATCAGAATGATTACTGATGACTTTAAGACCAGTAGTGGAAATATGTTTATTTAAAAAAAACTCTTGTGCACATTAGTTACTAATAATGGTATTGGCACATGAATCACTTCTGATGAACAAATTCCAAACAACAGCAAATAACAGCTACTTGTTATACACCATGAATTACAAGACAAGTTTTTCCAAGAAAGTAGAAGCAACACAATGTCAGAATTTAAGCTGTGAAGGCATGTAATGACTAGTGGTTTGCTACTTGAGTGTTCACCTGCACAAGGTAGTAACTGACACACAGGCAAGGAATTCAGACAAAGATTTCATACACCAAATGTACCCTTCACCTCTCATCTGAACGGTAGTAATTTTCATATTTTATTTGAGCTCTAACAAGATTTTCAGGAATACATTTTTCTTAAAAATTTAAATAATATTGATATTCCAAACTGCCTGATTAACCTTCTCCAGATTATTATTCACATATAGGAATGTTAAACATTAACACACCTGAAGAAACCAAACATTTGCTATTTTCCTGCAAAAACTTCCAGTGTAAACATTTCATTACCAAATTTACTTAAGACTGAAATATCTCCACACAGCTACCAACTTGTAGAAAGGGTACACACTACCAAAAGATTGAAGAACACATGCACCATATGCTACAATTATTTCTGTCAACGCAGCATTTCTACATCTACATCCATACTCCACAAGGCACCTGACGGTGCATGGCGGAGGGTACCTTGAGTACCTCTATCGGTTCTCCCTTCTATTCCAGTCTCGTATTGTTCGTGGAAAGAAGGATTTCACAGTTGTTACTGTCCTATTTATACAGTAGATTTCACCAATGAAATATTTTTTATCAACTGAGTGTTGCTTAACATTTCTGTATTTCTTAGCAAAATTCTCTAGGAATAATCAGTTCATTATCTTCACTAAAAAAAATCAACTCCCCCTGCCACTCCTAAGAATATCCTTTTATTGTTAAGAAAGAACTGTTTCAGGTCAAGCTACTTCTGTTCTCAAAATACAGTAAAACTGAGTTAACTAAACTCTGTTCAACTGAACCTCCAAAAATTTAAAAGAACTGTACTGTTAGAAATAATTGAAGATGAGAACTTGCTGGACTGTGGTTAGTACGGAGTGGTCAATGCCTGATCTTGAATTGCTTCCCGATCCATCAACTTACCAGTCTAGGCAAAGCTACACTGCCAACAATAGTGCATTCAAGAGATTGTTTATTTACATTGCATGTGTATATTTTTACTATGATACAAAGTATTAAGTACAGTTCAATGTATATTAATGTACTGTAATTACAAAAATGTAATTTTATCTTTAATAAAGAAAATAAGTGTAGCCTACAAAGAAATTTTTGAAGACATTGACCTTCAAAACTTTTCAAAAATGCATACTGTTATTACAGTACAAGACATTGACCTTCAAAACTTTTCAAAAATGCATACTGTTATTACAGTACCAAATACTGTAGTAGATATTTGATGTTCATGACTTAATTGAAGAAACTGTTATCCAAAATGGCTTCCCCCTTTAGTTGGGTTAACTGGGGCTATACTGTGTTCTGAAGTCTGCAGTAAAATGATGTAAATTATTATTTTTTCCTTCAAATTCTCCCTTGACGTGCCTCTTGCAGCAGTGAATATTAGTGTGGCCATCGTATGATGTCATACAAATAATATTCAGTTTGTTGCGAATTAGAGAACCCTACATTTATGGACAAGACACCCACAGAAAGATAAAATTAAAATAATCCTAGGCTGTAGTTGTGTTGTAATCCTCTAGCTACCAAAATTCATCCTGTTCATATTTTTGTTAGAAATGGATGTCAAAGACAATTTGGGAACACTGTAATCACAAGTACAAGTAGTAGTACAACATTTAGTCCTCGATAGCTGTGTTGTGCAGTAAGTGCAGATGGTAAAATTTCCCATTGGAGTAACTAAGTTTGATTCTGGGTCTAGATGCTTTTTTTTTTATTCTCTAGTTTTGATCTACCCAAAAATACTGTAGTATACACTGTTTCTTAAAAAGTACAATCATCCAGTTACAGTTTTTTTAACACTGAACATAATAATAATCATTGGTCAGATACATCAAAAATATTCATGAACAGGAATAGTCAGTTAAAAATAAATTATCTGTTGTAGGGCGGAAATGATTACAAAGACTATCAACATGGGGATGTCAAAAATACATAAATGTAGTTCAGAGGGACCACCTGTAATGCTTTAAATACACTATCGGTGACATCATTTCAATGGACCAGAGGGCACATAAGGATTTAGTTCATGGAATAAAATAGAGTAAACATCTAAAGCTCAAACAAGTCTTTAAAAGATGAATGATAAAAACCACTGTATTATACATTCTGTGATAGTATTACATAATTACATGTGTTTTGTATACAGCATCTAGACCCTGTCTGAATTCTCAAATTAGTGTTTTCTATTGTAAAACACTACCCACTACAGTAACTGTGCAGCAATCCTAGACATTACTGAATGAAGATACTTGTCATACAAGTGATTATACTGCTGCCAAACTACCTTTCTTTGATATCCATTTTCTAATGAAAATACACATGCGATACAATTTTGATACAGACTTTTTCACACTGATACAAGGAATCTCGTGAGTGCGCGCGTGTGTGTGTGTGTGTGTGTGTGTGTGTGTGTGTGTGTTTGTTTTACACTTGACATTTCCATGCAAGGAACAAAAGCAAAACCACAAAAACCCTGTATGTTAATGTTAACCAAAGAGAGGGAAGATGAAAAGTAAATCATTGTACCACAGATGTGTGGAAGCGCATGGGCACATTTAAAATACCACAAAAGTCCACTAGATTTTGATACGAACACACTACCATATCCCAGTCCATGCCACACCTTGAACAAGGCTATGGATTAATAACAGACAAATCAGTTTTACACAACTACTGATGAAAATATGCAGTTTAACTACCAGCTGAATTAGACGTCAAACAATTATGCCGATGTTTGAGCCACACAATTAAGATCTAACCAGGACCAATATTATACAGTTCTCTTCAACATCAACACAGAGGTTTATTAGGAGTAAAAGTTCAAAAGCTAATGCAATTTTCTGATCTTTAGGTGTACATAGGTAAATCATCTTCAGGTGGGTGGTAGTTTTTCTACATTTTTTTCTAGTTTCTGTTCAGGAATTTCCATTACTGTCAGTTGCTTACCCTTTCTTAAATGTGAAAGAACAAAAATACTAAACCAACAGCACCCCAGTATCAAACAGGAATAAAGTAAAGAATAATATGAAAAACAACAACAAAATCTACTAGGCTAATGTAAATTGTTTTACTAACAACTGTGTTTAAAATTAAGACAGACACTTCAATACGCACATAACAAATTCATCTTGAGTACAAACACTTGTTGCAACGCCTCCGATAATACACCAAGGATTAATTCCAGTGTGGCCACCAGTCACAAGGGTGCCTGCTCGCTTAGCACAATTCTGAAACAACCAACCGTTGTACTGTACTATGATACTGTCTTACATTACACATAATTCAATTTATTTAATACAGTCCACTATGGAGGAAAGAGAGCAATGAAATTAGCTTATAATGTATTGCACAATCATAATAATATAGGACACTATGCATTATCAAATGTAATGGAAGTTGGATACTCACTTGAGCAATACACATATCAACTTTATAGTCTTTAAAGTCTAAATACATAATACTTCCCATATCCATTGTGCACTTTATCTTCTCTATCCTGTATTCATACACTTTTACAGCACTGTCCTTCGGTACAACAAGGAAACTGTCAAATGCGACATCACTACCTACCCTGAAATTTTTTATGCATGAAGAACATACCAGAAGAAATGCACTACCAAAATTTTAGCAGCTAAGACATACTGCAAGTACTTTGTTGAAGTTACTCATTTTTGCTGTACAAAGAACTGATTATAACAGCAGTTTGTACAGTCCTCCTTGCTTAGCGTGTGAATTGGCGAATGAGAAGCAGAAGCAGCAGCAGCAGCACTACACTGTGCAAAAATCCAAGGGCACATACATTAATTTTAAGCACTTCAAGGAAATGAACACCAAGTAGACGAGCATTGACAGGCGCTTTGCCAGTGTACACTGCCAGTTGCTTGTATTTGTGAACAAGCGTTTACACTGATAAATATTGTGAGATACGACACTAATGATTATCTGAATCAAAAATGTCTAGTGAACATGCATATCTTAAGAGTTATGGACACTATCTTCAATACTGTGTAGCATATCTCTTCTACTGCAAAATCTTTGCTTTCGATATTTTTGGAGGAGGCAGTATGGATGAAAACAAGAAACAGTTGCCTAGTAAACATGTGCTCTAAAACACTATGAGCACTTGCTCAGAAGAAGAGACATGTTTCACAGTATCAAACATGAGTAAGTTCTCACATCTTATAGTATGCATTTTTGGGCACATGATTCCTAGACTTTTTTGCTTTGACTTATCATTCCTGTCATATACCTGAATACTGACTAATCCTCTTGAGATGCCTGTGGAATTACATCTACATCTACGTGATTACTCTGTTATTCACAATGAAGTGACTGGCAGAGGGTTAAATGAACCACCTTCAAGCTGTCTGTCTACCGTTCCACTCTCAAACGGCACGCAGGAAAAACAAGCACTTAAATTTTTCTGCGCAAGCCCTGATTTCTCTTATTTTATCGTGATAATCATTTCTCCCTATGTAGGTGGGAGCCAACAGAATTTTTTCGCAATTGGAGGAGAAAACTGGTGACTGAAATTTCATGAGAAGATCCCGTCGCAACGAAAAACGCCTTTGTTTAAATGATTGCTAGTCCAATTCACGTATCACGTTTGTGACACTTTCTCCCCTATTTCGCGATAATACAAAACGAGCTGCCCTTCTTTGTCCTTTTTTTATGTCATCCATCAGTCCCACCTGATGCGGATCACACACCGCACAGCAATACTCCAGAATAGGGCAGACAAGCGTGGTGTAAGTAGTCTCTTTAGTAGACCTGTTGCACCTTCTAAGCGTTCTGCCAATGAATCACAGTGTTTGGTTTGCTCTACCCACAATATTATCTGTGTGATCGTTCCAATTTTGGTTATCTGTAACTGTAATACCTAAGTATTTAGTTGAATTTTCAGCCTTCAGATTTGTGTGACTTATCGCTTAATCAAAATTTAGCTGATTTCTTTTAGTATCCATGTGAATAACGTCGCACTTTTCTTTATTCAGGGTCAATTGCCACTTTTTGCACCATACAGATATCTTATCTAAATCATTTTGCAAGTAGTTTTGATCATCTGATGACTTTACAAGACGGTAAATTACAGCATCATGTGCAAACGATTTAAGACGGCTACTAAGATTGTCTCCTATGTCGTTAATATAGATCAGGAACAATAGAGGGCCTATAGCACTTTCTTGGGGAACGCCGGATATTACTTCTGTTTTACTAGATGACTTTCCACCCATTACTATGAACTGTGACCTTTCTGACAAAAAATCATGAATCCAGTCGCACAACTGAGGCAATACTCCGTAGGCACGCAGTTTGGTTAGAAGACGCTTGTGAGGAACGGTGTCTAAAGCTTCCTGGAAATCTAAAAATAAGGAATCAATTTGACATCCCTTGTCGATAGCACTGATTACTTCATGAGTATAAAGAGCCAGTTGTGTTTCTCAAGAATGATACTTTCAAATCGTTTTCTTTGAGGTAGTTCATAATGTTCGAATACAGTATATTTTCCAAAACCCTACTGCAAATCGACGTTAGTGATATAGGCCTGTAATTCAGAGGATTACTAGTACTTCCCTTTTTGGGTATTGGTGTGACTTGAGCAATTTTCCAATCTTTAGGTACAGATCTTTCTGTGAGCGAGTGGTTGTGTATATCTGCTAAATATGGAGCTATTTTATCAGCATACTCTGAGAGTAACCTGACAGGTATACAATCTGGACCAGAGGCCTTGCCTTTACTAAGCGATTTAAGCTGCTTCGTTACTCGGAGGATATCTACTTCTATGTTTCTCATCTTGGCAGTTGTTCTTGATTGGAATTCAGGAATATTTACGTCATCTTCTTTGGTGAAGGAGTTTCAGAAAATTGTGTTTAATGACTCTGCTTCAGTGGCACTGTCATCAGTGGCCTCAACATTGTTATCGCGCAGTGAAGGTATTGATTGCGTCTTGCCACTCATGTGCTTTATGTATGACTAGAATCTCTTTGGGTTTTCTGCCAGATTTCGAGACAGAATTTCATTCTGGAAATTATTAAATGAATCTCGCATTGAAGTACGCGCCATATTTCGAACTTCTCTAAAACTTTGCCGATCTTGGGGATTTTGAGTTCTTTTAAATTTGGCATGCTTTTTTCGTTGCTTCTGCAACAAGTATGATGGGGGATCAGTACCCTCAGAGCCACGATGCAAAACTTTGATATTCAGGAGGACTATTTTGCTTGGTGAGCACTTTTTTTGTGCAAAATAAGAAAAAAGGCGTGGGGAAGGAGGAATCTGTGAGGAGGCTGAGCACTTAAAATTGAACTGTAGCTCTAGCTTTCCTTAGCAGTAGTCCAAAACTTTTCGCACATGTCAGCTGATGCTTTTTGCTGGTTTCTCATTACAAATCAGGAGGAGATTTAAAATCAGAACACTAATTACCAATGACCAAATAATCTGAAAGAACCTGACTGATCAGTGTTACATACAGCAGCTGCAGGGATAACAGCAAGCTTCATCTTCATGTCAGCTATGGATTTCTCTACAGTACTCTACAGTATGATGGTCAAATTAGAGTGGATATAAAATGTAGACTGGCAATGGCAAGGAAAGCGTTTCTGAGGAAGAGAAATTTGTTAACATCAAGTATTGAGTTAAGTGTCAGGAAGTCGTTCCTGAAAGTATTTGTATGGAGTGTAGCCATGTATGGAAGTGAAACATGGACGATAAATAGTTTGGACAAGAAGAGAATAGAAGCTTTCGAAATGTGTTGCTACAGAAGAATGCTGAAGATCAGATGGGTAGATCACATAACTAATGAGGAGGTATTGAATAGAATTGGGGGGAAGAGGAGTTTGTGGCACAACTCGACTAGAAAAAGGGACCGGTTGGTAGGACATATTCTGAGGCATCAAGGGATCACCAATTTAGTAATGCAGGACAGCGTGGAGGGTCAAAATCGTAGAGGGAGACCAAGAGATGAATACACTAAGCAGATTCAGAAGCACGTAGGCTGCAGTAGGTACTGGGAGATGAAGAAGCTTGCACAGGATAGAGTAGCATGGAGTGCTGCATCAAACCAGTCTCAGGACTGAAGACGACGACAACAACAACAACAACAACAACAACAACAACTACCTATTAATGGCAATTCGCTTACTCATATACTTTAAGTGATCCTCATAATTTTGTGACTGCCTATTATGTAAGATTCCTTGAACCTGCTTAATCAGATTGAAGAAACCTGGAAATCAGCTGTGTTCACCTCACTTGCAATTCGTTGAGTCCAGTCTCTAAGATTTCCCTCAGTCACTGCATTGTTTCTCATGAACATTTTGTGCTTCAAGAGAGTTTGGCACCCAAATTGTGAATTTTTCTAAAAGTTTTACTCCTACAGGCAGACAAGCAGTAGAGGCCAGCCCAGCAGATGTACTAATCAAGTAAGCCACTGAATGGTATTGTTGACATTACGACAAACACTTCGGACAGACAGGAGTTTGCGATACTGGTCAACAGTCAAGTTCTTGGAACAGCTAACGCAGTGTGACCAAGTGCGAAGTAATATTTTGTAGGTCGGACACCTGCGTGCCACCGAGAAAATCACATCTTGCAAATTTAATTGGGCCTAGCAACCCTTGCTAAGGCCACAGCATGCTAGGATAAGCTGACAGGCCAAGTTCGATGAAGCATACTTACTTGCCCCTCTCCAGAAGGACTACATCAGAAACATAGCTATAAGGGTATAAATAATCATGCTTAAGGACTCAAAGCACTCTGTTATGCCGCCATTCTGTCGGCATCTTGAACTGGAGAGAAAGGCGGTCTTAGTTTCAGAGAAACCATGACCCGGCTTTGGTGATGGAAATTGGTTGGCAATATGCCACTCATTAACTCAGCACTCTGGCACGAGACACACCACACCTGTTGCTCTGGGACTTGGGGGAAGTTTCGGCGATGTGGGGAGCTGGGGTCCAGCCAGCCTTCACCCTCTGAGAGACTGGCTGATGGACTGTAAGCTGTCTATGATCTAACTGGGGGAATTGAGCTCTTACGGACTCCTAGCCATCTACAGGTGTAAGTGTGGGTGTTAATTCAGGAACATTTTTGCCAAAAGCAGGAGCATGAGTAACACCTCCATAGATATAAAGCTTTGGAAGCCAATCAGGTTCACTCACAGTCCGAGACTGGGAAAATATGGCAAAGTTGGGGTAGCCTCATTCCCTTTTGATTCAGCAGTAGCTGCACTTATCAATACCTTTTCGGGTAAAACAATGGGAGATGGGTTGGTTTCCATTAATGATGTTGCAGCTACTGCTGCACTGAGTGGATGGTCAGATGAGGTAACCTTTCATGTGGCTAACTTGTGTTGAAGAGGGGTAGCGAACACATATGTTGTATACCATGAGACCCTTAGTAAAGCAGTGCCATTTACAGGGTGTATACGAGGACAAGGGAAAAAAAATTCCGGATTTTTCCAGGATTTCCCGGTTAAAAATACACTTTCTCCCAGATGAAAACACTTTTTCTGTGTTATTAAGTGACGGTATATTTTCCCTCGGAACTGTAAAACTTATCAATCCTTTTGAATGGTTATGTTTTTATACATGAACATAGAATTTCCTGGCACTTTAGAAAACGAAACTCGGGAAAGAAAACCCCTTTTGGAAAGATTTTTCGCTGCATATTTTCCTATTACGAAAGTATAAATTCGAATTCCACCAAACACTGCATGTTACTTTCTAAACCATTGTAATCAAGATTTTGATGTGCTTTTGTAAGCCAGTCATAGCTCATGTCACGTGATCTCGCCAGCCAATGACAGCACTTATTCAGACCCCAGGATATGTAATGTTGTCAGCTAACAGCAACATCACAGTTAAGTAGTGCGGACACATAAACAAAAAGTTAATAATTTAAATTAACTACATGTGTTGCTACAAGAAAAGCAAAGCTTTCACATATAATATTGGTCTCTAAGGTTAATAAGCTGCAAGAGAAGCTAAGTTTTCACATATAATGTTGATCTTTTTTGCGCGTGGTACACTTTAAGATAGATCTCTCAAATTTGCCAGGAAAATTTATAGCCGAGTCCAGTGACTTGTCCTCAAAGTTTTCCACAAATAAATTAGCTACTGCATAGGGGAGAGCGCTTCCCGTAGCACTACATCAATTTGCTCATAATAACGACACAAATGTCTGATCTTCTAGGCTCGAAATAATTCTAAATGGCTCGTCATCAAATGCTCTGTGATTTAAGAAATTCATCGTATATTCTCGCACATAGTTGAACTTGTGTAAAAGGAAATTTACTTTGAAAGTAATGCTTTTCAAACCACCATTCACAATATTTTCCCGCAACCTGTTAGAAATAGGGTCATTTCAGTAGTCATCAGAGAGCGCCAGATAACAGGTGCCACCGTGCTTTGCCAGCTCCTATGACACAGGAAGCCCGTATGTACGTCCGTGTAAAACATTAAAGATCTTACATTATGTCATAAAAGTAAAGAGACATAAGAGGATACTCAAACAGCATCGGAATTTTGTGAACCGTACTAAAATGGCACATTTAAAGTGCATACTTAAAGAGCACATTCCTATATCCAGATTCCCAATGAAGCAGGCCTCGACCTGATATTAAGCTTTTCAGTATGGGTTTCGAGATGTAAATTTTCTTGGAATACCAGTACTGTATTGCCTAATTTTTGATTCTTTATTGTGGCATAATGCCATACGTGTTAGAAGATGAAAACGTGCACCTGAACTGCAGCAAGCAGTTGAAATTAGCCAATAGTATGGAACTAAACACTTCATTTCAAACACATTGACTGCCTTGTTCTACAAGATGATTAGTGCATATCTGTCAGAAAAGTGGAAATAAAATAAAATCTTAACTAATAACATATATTAGCCTTCCGTAATTGTGTGAATGTATTTTAATTGACTTGATAGCTCCCGGCCACAGAAATCAATTTTGTTTTCATTTGACGTAAGAGCAGTAAATGAAGAAGAAACAGCAAAAATCACTAAATGTAAACATGGGTCACGTGGAGACTACACACTTCCCCACTCTCAGGCTGCTCTGCGCATCAGCCCCAGATCTATGGTATTTCCAAACCGGAGCAATACTAAGATAATGCCACCCTCCCTCGAGCGTTTGAGGTACAATGTCAAAAATTTAAAAAAATCAAATTTTCAAAAATATGTACATTTTGTAGCACACATCTTTCTGAAGAGTCTGATACATAAAACATATATGTTCGAGGAAATGTAAGACACATTATTTGGTCTTAAGTGTGCCAGAGTGCAGTGCCACCACTCTCCACACAACATTCTTCTATCGCATGTAACTGTATTTCGCTCCGTGGAATTCAAACATGTATATTTTGTACTGGATGCCATCAAACTATAATCAGGACATGGTAAATTAAAATGTCCCGTGGTGCTTCTCTTGCTACCAATTGCCCGGTTTGACATCCTGACCCTCTTTTAAAAAAATTCTCAATTAATACTGGATGGGATTATTTCCAGAACTCTGCAGAAAATTTGCACTCTTTATTGCCTGTTAGCTAATAACTTTCTGTTTTGGGTGGCATAAAATTAAATATAGGATACATAAAACCAGTAAAGACAAGAGACAAGCAAGACAGTACACATTTCTTCAATCCTTTGCTCCTAGCATTGTTTTCTCTCTAATCCTGCTACAGCTTTACATGGCGCGCTTTCCTATCTGCAGAAGAATCTATTGCCTCATCAAAGTTCGTCAAATGTTTTGCTACACGAAAAATCGAAATATTGTTGCTGATACTGCGTAAGCTGTTAATACGAATAGTACCCAAGACTGGTGTGGTTTCTCAATCTGATTACGTCTATTTTGTCACTGTCTGCTTGATAAAACAAAATAGGCCTTTCTTTCGAACACTGCAGAAATTTTAACACACACCAAATAAACAAGACTGTTTTGGTACAAATGGTATAACACAACAGAATATAATTCACGAAGACCAACATAAAATGCCTATTAGGCCTACTGCAAATAAAAAGCTTTATGTTAGAAAATAGTTTCACATTTCATTCATATGCTCCAGTTTCTCGAGCACGAGATCGAAAAGTAGCAGTACGAGATTTTTATATAAATTTGGAATCATCATATTCTTCCCTAATTTGTGTGATGTCCCTGTTTCTTCTCCTTCCTTGTTCTAACAAACAATTTTGTCATGACTAAGTCTGAAACTATTCCTGCCTTTCGCAAAACTTATACGCCAATTAACTTCACTAACCCCGTCAGAATCACTGGTTTAGTTATCCCTGATTATTCTCTGGTTAGGCTTTGTTATTTTCGTACAAACCACTTTCCGCACTACTTCCAGAATAGAACTTAAGCGGCTGCTAGACGGGGACTGTAGAACTGGCCCTTACTAGTGTAGCGATCTGGCCAAAAATTTTCTGACAAAATTTCATTTTCTTGGATAACCGAGAAGATAATACATAATCTTTCTTACCTGTTATTTCAGTTTGTCGTTTAGTTTCACTGTGGTAGTCTGACTATGGATTTCCCTAGTAATTATAAGAACGCTGATCATTCGCAAACCCAATCAATAACATAATTAGACAGTGATTGGCATTGACTCGTTCGGATTTACTCCACTCACCTTGTGTAGTCCAGTCCCCTTTTGCCTGCAGGAAAGTTTATTTCTAGATGTGACGAGGATTCACCTGACAGACATCACGTACACTATGCACGCATTCAAAAATCAACTTATGATTCATTCAGAAATCAACTTATGATTCATTCAGAAATCAACTTATGATTCATTCAGAAATCAACTTATGATTCATTCAGAAATCAACTTATGATTCATTCAGAAATCAACTTATGATTCATTCAGAAATCAACTTATGATTCATTCAGAAATCAACTTATGACTCATTCAGAAATCAACTTATGACTCATTCAGAAATCAACTTATGATTCATTCAGAAATCAACTTATGATTCATTCAGAAATCAACTTACAGAGTGTGTTCAAAAACCAACAGGAATGCGTTTCAAAATCATATGAGTAATCGACATACCAATGTGTGCTGGATGCTAGGCGCTTTGTGAAATAAGGTTTGCAAGCGCATGAGCCCACTTGTAACTGCTAAAACGAATCTAATGTAAACAGTTGTGACGTCATGCTCATTGTAGGCAATTTGTTGTCATGAAGCATTGCATAGTCTTCCTAAGGCCTTTGACACATTTTGCTGGTGGCAAACAGCTTGTATGAGCACTGTGTTTTGTTGTTGTATATGGCACATTACCTTTGCAATTTATATTTTATTTTCATATTTTTTCTCGTTATGTTATTGTTGCAGTACTATTCTGCAGTAGCAGGATACAGTAATATCCTTTGTTAGAGTATTGATTCTTACCAGTCAAAATTACAAAAATTTAACTGATAACTAAAACAACGAAAAATTCCCAGAATTCTAAGAAATTCCCCGGTTTTCCCCGGATCTCCCGGATGTCTCGAGTCGTATACACCCTACATTTAGCAGTTGGTCACTGGACTACACCACTTTTACCAAAAACAAAATAGCACACTGTTTCCGAGATGCTCAGTACTTTGACTTTCAAGCATAATGAGTCAGTGGAAGTATTTTCAGACACGATTTGTAAAGTGAATGCTCAGGCCTACATGCTTCCCCAGAATGTGGAGGCCAATAAGGCATTACTGCAGGCAGTGGAAAACAGAGTGCCATGCATTTTTTTACACAAGAATTCCTGCAGAAATTTCATGAATAGTTCATACTGAGAATCCAAGTGATTTAACAGCAGTTCTTAGAATTGTGGCACAGCTGGAGGAAATAAACCTTATCATAAAGCAACAGGTAGATCATAGTGTATTTGCTTTGGAGGTCAAATGCTATAGGGTGGGCGTAAGGGCCATATGCAGGAACACTGAAAGCAGTCACAGTGTTACTCATGTGGGGACGTGGGCCACAGAGAGTGATTATCGGAAGAGGAAGAATAGGAAGCTCTGTCTGGACAAGCATCCGTAAACTCAGACAGGAATGCTTTGACCATTGGAAAGCAGTCCCAATAGATTTCAACACTGCACAAGTTGGCGCAAAAATGGAATGCTCCTTAATGAGCTTAGCAAATGGTGTAGAACAAATGTTTCTTGTGAACACAAGGGCAGATGAGCTCAATATCAGTCTGGACCTGGTGAGCAGGAAGAGACTTGGGCCACCACGTTATAAATTATGTTGGGTTCGTGATAGTAGTGTTGAGTCATTGGGTACAACTATACTTGAGTTTATAACTGGAGAAATTAAGTTTACAGAGGATATGGAAGTTTTGCCATTTGTGGGTGAAGGATATTCAGTGATTCTCAAATTAGATTTTCTCGACAAACATCATGCAAGGATTGATCTTTGGCAGCACTCAGTTGAGCTCAGTTAAACTTTGTACCACTTGGATGATACAGTTGCAACAGAAGCCATGTCACAAGGCTCACATGTCATGAAGATCATGCAAAGTAAACTGCACACGGGTTCATTAACGATTGATACGCAGGATAAAATAATGGCAGATAGGGGAAAGGTAGTGTGGGTTTCAGTGGGTACTGATTGTCTTGTGGTTGAACAATTATCAAGTAATGAAGAGATGGATGGTTCACACTGTTTTGTGTGCAGAAGCATAGTGTGAGTGAGTGTGAGAATGGGGACTATATGGCTCCACTTAGCACAGATAACTTTGGAAGATGTGAAGTTAGTCTGCCAAAAGGTACAGTTATAGCCACTCTGAACATATTAGAGGAAGAAGACTTCGATAGGTCGAACTGGGACAGAAGAAATAAGCTGTTAATCATCACAATAACATTATGAGAGAATATGGGTTACTTGACTGGCAGTGATTCGACAGCCATGGAACAAGTATTGTTGAAGTTTAGTGGTTTGTTCCGTACAGACAGAGGGTTACCAGCAATTCTGGTAACTCAGCAACAGGTTTGGTTGGTTGGTTTAAAGGTGGGAAAAGGGACCAAACTACGAGGTCATTGGTCCCTTGTTCCTAATAAAACAATGCCACAAATGTGAGAATGAAACTGACAAAACACATAACACAAAACGGAAAGAAAGGAAAAGCCACAAGAACGAAGGAAGGCAAAGAACACTAAAAGGAACAAAAGAGGACAAGAAAACAACAGAGAGACGCTAGAAACAGAAGAGAGTAAAACATGAAAGCAGATTACAGTGGCTGGTCAACCACAAGAATAAATAGGGAAAGCCAGCCACTCTGCAACACATCAAAACCTCCACCCTAAAAGCACTAGGGTGGAGGATACAGAGGGACAAAGGACATGCACTAGAACCTACATAGAAGTATAACACCCACTCTCACAGATAAAATGTAAAACTAAAGCTGCTATGGAGGCATTGCCACCCACCACTGAAGGCAGGGTGCAGGGAAAGTTAAAAGTCTGCCACAAAGCGGCTAAAAGTGGGCAGTCCAGCAAGAGGTGGACGGCTGTCATTTGGGAGCTAGAACGACACTGAGGTGGGTCCTCACGATGGAGTAGGTAACCATGCGTTAGCCACATATGGCCAATGAAGAGCTGGCAGAGGACAACTGATTCCTTGCGAGATGCCTGCATGGAGGACTTCCACATATTCATAGTCTCCTCAATGACACACAGTTTGTTGTGCATGCTGTTATGCCATTCTGTCTCCCAAAGCTGGAAAACCCGTGGTATAAGACAACACAGGTCAGCTTCGGAAGCGGTTTCCGCATCGCCTGTTTGGCCAGCCTGTAAGTTCGTTGCCAGGAATTCCGACGTGTCCTGGGGTCCACACAAACACCACAGAATGGTGGGACTGTTCCAGGGTATAGAGGGATTACCGAATGGATGCTACCACACGACGGCGAGGGTAGCACTGGTCGATAGCTTGTAGGCTGCTCAAAGAGTCAGGACATAGGAGAAATGACGCGCCAGGGCATGAGCGGATGTACTCAAGAGCACGAGATATGGCCGCCAGCTCTGCAGTGAAAACACTGCAGCCGACTGGCAAGGAGTGCTGCTCAGTATGTCCTCCACGAACATATGCGAAGCCTATGTGACCATCAGCCATTGAGCTGTCAGGAATCGAGAGGAAGTGACAGCGGAGAGCGGTGGGGTTAACTGAGTCCTTAGGGCCATGCGAAAGGTCCAAACGAAGCTGCGGCCAAGGCATACACCATGGAGGCATACATGAACAGACCGCAAGTAGAGGTGGTAAAGAGAAGGACTCCTGTTCGGAGAGAGGGGACCGCACGCGAACCGCGATCGTTAGCCTCGATCTGGGCCACCGATGCGGGAGATTGGCTGCCGCGGGCGGAAAAGGAGACAGTAATTTGGATGCCCAGGGGAACTATGAATGTGTGCTGCGTAACTGGCGAGCAGTTGCGCACGTCTGATCTGCAGTGGAGGGACACCAGCCTCCAACAGTAAGCTGGTCACTGGACTCGTCCTAAAAGCTCCAGTCGCTAATCGAACCCCACAATGGTGCACAGGGCCGAGTAAATGCAACGCTGAAGGCGCTGCTGAACCATAAACCACATTCCCATAGTCAATTCCGGATTGGACTAGGGCTCTGTAGAGCTGCAGCAGCGTACAGCAATCTGCACCCCAACTGGTGTTGCTCAGGCAACGGAGGGCATTGAGGTGCTGCCAGCACTTCTGCTTAAGCTGACGAAGACGAGGGAGCCAAGTCAATCGAGTGTCGAAAACCAGTCCTAGGAATTGATATGTCTCCACTACAGTGAGTGGATCGTCAGTAAGGTAAAGTGCGGGTTCCGGATGCAGGGTACGACGCTGACAGAAGTGCATCACACACAACTTTGCGGCTGAAAACTCTAAGGCCATGCTGCTAGACCATTAATGGCCACTAAAAATAGAGGGACACTCAATACAGGGCCCTGCCGGACTCCATTCTCCTGGATATGGATGGAACTATGAGAGTCACCGACTTGGACACAGAAAGTACGGAGCGGCAGGAAGTTTTGGATAAAAATCGGGAGTGGTCCCCGGAGACCTCACTAATATGATGTGGCAAGGATATGATGTTGCCAAGTCATTCTGTATGCTTTACGCAAGTCAAAAAAAGACAACAATCAGGTGTTGCCGTCTGGAAAAGGCTGTTCAGATAGCAGACTCGATGGACATAAGATTATCAGTGGTAGAGCGACCCTGGCAGAAGCCGCCCTGACATGGAGCCAGCAAGCCACATGACTCCAGGACCCAACCCAACCGCCGACATACCATACATTCCAGCAGCTTACAAGGAACGTTGGTTTGAGCACTGGAATGATGGTGACCTCCGGCCATTGCGATGGAAAGATGGCATCGCAGCAGGGCCGGTTGAAGATGGCGATAAGATGTCGCTTGTAGTCAGATGAGAGATGTTTAATCATCTGGCTGTGGATGTGATCAGGTCCATGAGCTGTGTCGGGGAAATGTGCAGGGGCACTGAGGAGCTCCCACTCTGTAAATGGGGCGTTATAAGATTCACTGCAGAGTGTAGTGAACGAGAGGACGTTCCCTTCCAGACACCGTTTGAGTGTGCAAAAGGCTGGGGGTAATTCTCCGACACAGGTGCTCGGGAAACTGCTCGGGAAACTGCTCGGGAAACTGCTCGGGAAACTGCTCGGGAAACTGCTCGGGAAACTGCTCGGGAAACTGCTCGGGAAACTGCTCGGGAAACGTGTTTGCGTAGGTACATAACGTGCCATTTATGGTAACACCGCGGACAGCTGTTGGGGCCTGGTACCCGAAAAGACATTTGATCTTCACCCAGACTTGGGAAGGTGACGTGTTGCACCCAATGGTGGAGACGTATCTCTCCCAACATTCCTCCTTCCGTTGTTTGATAAGGTAGCGAACATGGGCACGGAGCCATTTAAGGGCTATGAGGTGCTCCAGGGAAGGGTGCCGCATATGCCACTGTAAAGCTCGCCGACGTTCCTTAATTGCCTCAGCGACTTCCGTCGACCACCAAGAGACTGCCTTACACCTTGGGCACCCTAATGAGCGAGGGATCGCATTTTCTGCCGCAGACACAATTGTGCTAGTCACCTGCTCAACCATCACATCGATGTTACCGTGTGCGGGAGATTCAGCGGTGACAGCAGAGGTGCAAGTTCCCCAGTCCACCTTGTGCAAAAGCCCATCTGGGCAGGCGTCCATGTGCCTGATGCTGGGGCAGTGACAGGAAGACGGAGAAGTGGTCACTACCACACAGGTCGTCATGTGCTGTCCAGTGGATAGATGGGACAAGTTCTGGGCTGCAAATTGATAAATCAATGACTGAGTAACTACCATGAGCCACACTGAAATGTGTGGCGGCCCCAGTATTTAAGAGGCAGTGGTCGAACTGGGACAGTAAAGTTTCGACATCTCTGCCTTGGTCAGTAAGCACGGTGCCACCCCACTAGGGGTTATGGGCATTAAAATCTCCCAAAAGTAGGAAAGGTTTAGGAATCGATCAATCAGATCAGGTAATACATTCAGGGGTACAGCACCATCTGGAGGAACATATACGTTGCAGACAGTTATTTCCTGCGCCGTCCTTATTCTGACAGCCACAGCTTCAAGATGGGTTTGAAGGGGCGTATGTTCACTACAGACTAAGTTTAGGACATAAACGCAAACTCCACTTGACACTCGATTAGAGTCACTACGGTTCCTGTAATATCCCTTATAGCCACGGAGGGCAGGGGTCTGCACTGCTGGGAACCAGGTTTCCTGGAGGGCAATGCAGATAGCAGGTGTAAAGCTTAACAGTTGCGTAGCTCAGCCATGCGGTGGAAAAAACCGCCGCAATTCCAATGGAGGATGACATCGTGAGACTGGGAAGGCATGGAACATTCAATGAGGCAGTTTACACCTCAGAGTCACCTGCCACCACCGATTTATTGCCTGAGCCGTCTATATCCATTGTGTCTGAGGGTCTGGCAAGATCTTGGTCCTCACCGGACGCCAAAATCTCCACCTCATCCTCAGCCGCAGAGCTTGTAGGTAGCGGTGGTGTGGGTGCCACCGCAATTTCCTTGGTCTTAGTGGTTTACTTTTTGGATTTCTCTTGCTGCTCCTCGGGTTTCCCTGGCTGGGAGCACTGCACTGGCTCAGTCTCCAGGACTGAGGATGAGCGTGAAGCCCTACAACCATCTGCTTTTGGGCTCTTCAACCACTGGTGGGTGTCATCTTTCCCACTAGAAGAAACCTGGGAAGGGAGTGACCCAAAGGACCCCTTCCTAGTGAGAGAAGCTGAAGACGACTTACGCTTCTCCAGCTTAGAAGTGGGGACGGATGACTCGATGTTTGGGGGGGGGGGGGGGGGGGAGGGGGGGGGTGTTGCTCGCTCCCAAAGTATGTACGGAGGCATAGGACGATGTCATATGCACAGGATGCAGGCGTCCAAATTTCCTCTTAGTCTCAGTGTATGTCAGTTCGTCCAGGGTCTTGTACTCCATGATTTTCCTTTCTTTCTGGAGAATTCTGTAGTCAGGGGAGCAAGGCAAATGGTGCTCTCCACAGTTGACACAGATGGGAGGTGGGGCACAGAGTATTGGGATGTGATAGGCACCCACAATCTTGGCATGTGATGCTGGAAGTACAGCGGGAAGACATTGACCGAACTTCCAGCACTTAAAGCACTGCATCGGCGGAGGGATATAGGGCTTATCATACCAGTAGACCATCACCTTGATCTTCACAGGCAACATATCACCCTGAAAGGCCAAGATGAAGGCACCTGTGGCAACCTGATTATCCTTCGGACCTCGTTGGACACGCCGGACAAAATGTACACCACAAAATAAATGTACACCACAAAATAAATGTACACCTCGTTGCTCTAAATTGGCGCGCAGCTCATTGTCAGAATGTAAAATAAGGTCCCTGTGAAATATGATACCCTGGACCATATTTAAGTTCTTATGGGGCATGATGGTTACAGAAACATCCCCCCACTTGTCACAAGTGAGTAACTCCTGTGACTGGGCAGAAGGTCCTGTTCTCATCAAGTCTAACCCAGATCTCATTTTGGACAAGCCCTGCACCTCCCCGAACATGTCCTCTAAATGCTCAACAAAAAACTGAGGCTTCACTGTCGTGAAAGATTCCCCATCAGCTCTCCAACATACAAGGTACCGGGGCTAATAAGATCTGCTGCCATCCATAGGCTGATGTTCCACCCATGGTGAGGCCATGGAGGGGAACGATTTGGGGTCGTACTTCTGTGCATTGAACTGAGCTCGTGATCGCTTAGAGACTGCTGCTATTTCACCACCAGCAAGAGACGATTGGCTACACTTCATCGCGTGTCATCCACTCTGATGCCACCCACTCCGACAAGGGGCCCTCCCCATGGGCACCACCCAGCCGCAGCAAAGGCCACCTGGAAGGATTGCCATTGCTGGCAGTCCCAATGTCCCAGGGGGATGGGCATCTACCCCTTGGCATACGTGGAGAGTTAATGGTGCAGGCATCAGCAGAGCAATCCCTGTGTGGTCAGGGGATTACAACCAGCATGGTACATGGCAGCCCCACCACAACAGACTGGCTACCCTGCTGAGTATCAGGTGCAAAGAAGGCCATGGTCATCATCGACGCAGAAATTGACACCACATAGTGAATGGTGGAAAACGCACCCAGGAATGTGTCCTCACCCAAGAGATGGAATATGGGCAGGACTGCAATGCGACGACAAGGAAGTGGGCTAAAGATCTATACATGATGGACACGATGCACCTTGTAAGGCGCACTTCCACAATTGGCTCGCTCTTCAGGAAAATTTTGAAGAATGGAGGTCAAACCTTACAGGGGACCATAACAAAGGCCGAAATGTGTGACACTTTTTTAGTCACCTCGTACGACAGGCAGGAATATCTCGAGTGTATTCTAACCCCCAGACCGGCAGGGGAGGGGGGGGGCAGCAGCAGGGGATAGTACGCCAATTTATAGGAAACCATATCGCATCGCATACCAAGACATTTACTGCTGCTGGGAGAAGATTTCACTGAACAGCAACTACGAGATGGAATCACACAACCTAGGGACAGCCCTCCGCGCACAAATAACATCATTATTCCTAAAAAATCATTGGATGGAAAAAAGATATACAGCATTTGCTGTGATTAAGGGTTTCTGAATACTCAGACAATAACAGATCCTTATCCTGTCTCTAACATTATGGAAACCTCAGATAATTTGGGTTAGTGTGATTACTACAATGCATCTCTAAAGTGGTTAACAGTCAGAAATAGCACTTGAGGCTAGGCCAAAGGCAGCATTTACCGCGTCATGCGGACATTAGCAGCGTAAGCTGATACCATTTCGTTTAAAATCCACCTGCTAATTTTCAGTGGTTATTCATCTACATCGATACTCTGTAAATCACACTGGAAGTGCCTGCCAGACGGTTCATCAAGCCACTTTCACAATAATTCTCTATTATTAAAATCTTTAACAGAGCGAGGAAAAAACAAGCACCTATATTTTCCATGCGAGCTCTGACTTCCCTTCTTTTATTATGACAACTATTCTCCCTATGTATGTCGGAGCCAACAAAATATTTGCACATTCGGACGAGAAAGTGAGACGATTCCGATGCAACAAAAAACACCTATCCTGCAGCATGTCAGTGACACACACTCCCCTATTTCTCAATAATACAAAATGCGCTGCTCTTCTTTGAACTTTCTCAATTTACTCCATTAATCAAGTGTTCTGCCAATAAAACAGTCTTTGGTTCGCCTTCCCTCCAGCATTTTCTTTGTCTTCATTCCAATTAAGTTGTTCACGATTGTATTTTCCAGGTATTTAGCTGAATTTATGGCCAGATTTGATTTATCGTATAGCCAAAGTTTAACAGATTCCTTTTAGAACTGATGTGGAGGACATTACACTTCATTATTTTAAGATCAATTGCCAATTTTCACACCTTACAGATATCTTTTCTAAATTGCTTTGCAATTTGGTCTGATCTTCTGATGACTTTACTAGACAATAAACAACAATCTGCAAATAATGTAATTTAGTTGTTCAGACTGTCTCCTAAATCACTACAAGCCACTTCTGAGGTACAGTGTCAAAAAATTTCTCAAAATCTAGAAATACACAGCCAATTTGACACCGCTTGTCTGCAGCACTCAACAATTTGTGTGAGTAAAGAATTATATGTGTTTTACAAAAATATTTTCTAAACCCATGTTGACTGTGTGTCAACAGACCATTCTCTTCAAGTTAATTCATTTTGTTCCAAAATCCTACTGCAAAACGACATTAATGATATGTGCCTGCAATTTAGTGGATTACTCCTACTTCCTTTCTTGAATATTGATGTGACCTGTGCAACTTTCCAGTCTTTGGGTACAGATCTTTCACCGAGAAAATGGTTGTAAATGATTGTTAAATATGGAGCTATTGCACCAGCATACACTGAAAGGAACTTAATTGGTATACAGTCTGGATCGGACGACTTGCTTTCATTAAGCGATTCAAGTTGCTTCACTACTCCCAGGATCTCTACTTCCAAGTTACTCATGTTGGCAGCTTTTCTTGATTCGAATTCTGGAATATTTATTTCATCGTCTTGGGTGAAGGAATTTCGGAAGGCTGTGTTTATTAACTCTGCTTTAGCAGCACTGTGATTAATAGTACTTCCATTGCTATTGTGCAGAGAAAGTACTGACTATCTTGTCACTAGCATATATTACACAGGACCAGAATCTTTTTGGATTTTCTGATAGGCTTTGAGACAAAATTTTGTTGTGGAAACTACTATAAGCATCTCGCTATGAAATCCGTGTTAAATTTCGAGCTTCACTAAAAGATCACCAATCTTGTAGTTTTTGCATTAATTTAAATTTTGCACACATTTTTCATTTTTTCTGCATCAGTGTTCTGACCTGTTTTGTGTACCAAGGGGGATCAGCTCCATCGTTTGTTAATTTATTTGGTATGAATCTCAATTTCTGTCGATATTGTTTCTCTGAATTCAAGCAGCATGTGATGTACACTTACATTGTTAATTTAGAATGAGTGGTAAATGTCTCACAGGAAGGTGACAAGTGAATTTTTATCTGATTTTATGAATCAATATATTTTTCATTTATTTTTGGAAGATTTTGGAGTTACAA
Source organism: Schistocerca serialis cubense (assembly GCF_023864345.2). Classification (NCBI taxonomy): domain Eukaryota; kingdom Metazoa; phylum Arthropoda; class Insecta; order Orthoptera; family Acrididae; genus Schistocerca; species Schistocerca serialis. The sequence goes on from NC_064640.1 coordinate 11,349,946, forward strand.
TATTCAGTCTCACTGCAACAACCCTGTGTCAGTTTTAAAGCTCATTATTAGCTTAGGATTATTTGTTGCTAAGAGGTTAGAGGGAGTTTTAAGAAGTTTAAAGCCTAAGACCTGTAAGGTCTATTTATATTATATAACTGTCTATTCAAAGGCTATACCAGAACATGTGAGACAATTGGAGGATGTTTTCAGTAGTTTACAACCAGCACATTTGACACTGAGCATGGACAAGTGCTATTTTGCTCACACTTTAGTTAATTATCTGGGACACGTAATTAGCAAGCACTGTTTGCAGACCAATCCTGGTCCTACAGAAGCAATTCAAAATTTCCCAGCACTGCTTACAACCAAACAGATACAATCATTTGTCAATTTGTGCAAACACTACTATAAATTTGTAAAAGATTTCACAAAAATAACATACTTTGAACAGATTACTCTAAAAAGGGGTAAAAGTTTCAGTGAGCACAGGAGTGTCAGCTAGCATTTGAGAAACTGAAGAAGGCATTGATTTCCTATCCCGTATTGGTTTTTCCACATTTTAAGAAGAGTTCATCCTCTTACGACCATCCTAACAAAGCAATCGGCTGTAATTTGGGTCAGATGATTGATGGAAAGCAGCATCCAGTAGCATATGCTTCGAGGCTGTTAAAAGAGGTGGGGCTTAAATACTCAACAACTAAGAAGGAAATGTTAGTGGTTAGTGGTCATATATGGTATTACATATTTCCAATGTTATTTGTATGGTGGACGATCTAAAGTTGTGACTGATTATAGGTCACTGGAACGGCTGCTTGGTCTAAAAGAACCATCTCATCATCTAACACATTGGGCTCTAAACCTTAGCAAGTTCAATTACAAGCTGACCATCAGCCACGTAAAAAAACACACAAACATGGACACATTATCCTGTAAAGTAGCTGTATTGAGTACAACCATTTGTTACAAATCTGGAAGTTACGAACTAGCCCGTTCCACCTTCAAACTAATGGTACAATGAAGTGCGTTCATATTTTGAAAATGCCTAGATTTTACGTGAATGCTGGACACAACGACTGGGATACTCATCTTCCATAGGAGGTTTCCATGTACAACTCAACTCAAAAGGTCATACAGGAAGAGGCACGTCACAATTAGCGGTAGTGCATGGGATGAAGACACCATCCCCGTTTGAATGTTTGAGCCCTAAATTATGACCAAACTGTGAATCAGTGAAGAAGTTTGCGAGGAGAATACAGGAGGTGTGGAGAAACTTACAAAAGGCAAACACGAAGACTCTGGAATGCCACAAACAGTTGAATAGGGGCATGGGCAAACTACTACAGTTTTGTGTACTGCAATGGATATTGGTCACAAATCCTTATACACTGAAGGGAAAGGGAATATCACAGACCTCACTGGTTACAGTTTCCTTCTAAAACATCTACTGTTCACGTCAGTCAGGTAAGAACCATTTAAGGGTATGGCGGAGGCAGTACTGCAGTTCTCTGCAACCGACCCAGTACGCAGAGGTGCAGCAAGTAGCACAATGGAATCTTGTTACGGGTATGGTTTGCATTGAATTGTGTTCAGGTGGATTTAAGAGTTTTTGTGTCATTGCCATGAGTATTCTCCTTTTATTATTTTAGGGTAGTTGATAGGATTTTGTTGCCATTGTTTTTGTTTTCATTTGTCATTAGTTACTTGTTTCAGGAAAGAAGGGAAACTGGATGATCCTTTCCTCAGGTAGAGAGTTTGTGGGGACATCCTGGGTGATAGGAAAATGGATACGAATAAGAATGCAGGAGGTATTGTTTATTTCGGAAAGTAGGGAAGACCATGTTGTGATGAAGTCAGCTGGTCTGGAGACTAGATATTTGCATATTTTATTTCTATAATAAACACAGACATGCGCAGTCTATGGACCCATCAATGTATCAGTTACCACTGGAGCGATTAGGTGGCGTAGGCCAAGGGAACAGTTCCCCCATTTAGGATAAGACAGACGTAACTACATTTTTGCCACTTTTGAGTTGTTAGTCCCATAAGGTACACGAAATCAAGAACTACGTTACGATCAAACAAGTGTAACTATCTTAAGTGGTTTCCGTTTTAGTTGTCAATGTATCCACATTTTTACGAAAAATAGTAAGAATCAGACAGACAGAAGAGCTGATCTGTTTTTAGACCACTGGCCACCGTGTTAATTTCTGAAACGGAACAGCTCTTACGTTTCTCTGATCCTAACAGACCTGTTAGAAGTTGTTTCTTCCGCTACTTCTCTTTAGAAGCATTGTCGCCATCACTCTGTGACAACAATGAGGTGCTACTTCCTGGCAGGGAAGATAAATATTGTTTCAGTTGTGAATGGGTTTACAAGCAAGTAGGGGTGCTAGGAGTCCAGAGGAAGAAGGATGGTTCAAATGTGCCTGGAGAAGGAACAGAATGTAATGGAATTCTGTAAGTATTAGAACCTGTTTCTTAGTGTATATATTTCGGTAGCAAGTATAATAATAATAATAATAATAATAATAATAATAATAATACTGTTATCATCATCATCATCATCGTCACTGTTGTTTATATTCACAGCTGAGGAAGAACGTGATATGGAGATAGTCAGGACATTTATTGGTTCAAATACAGATGATGATCCTTCATATGAACTGGACAACACTACATATTCTGGTGAGTAGCCAGACAATTACTAGACACTATAGCAGTTTCAGTTAATTTTCTTTTCCCTTCCTCTGAATACTTGTCATGTTATTTTACAGACAGCAGTATTGAACATGGAACATCCCTTGTAAAAAATGTCACAAAAACTGCTGAGGATGCAACTAGTGTACAAGTAAATCATCACCATCAGGAAGGGGAAACTGCAGATGACAATGCTTGTATTGAGAAAAGTAACAAAACAAGAAAACAAAAAAGGGTAACAGTTAAAGAGGAATAGAAAAGAAATCAAAGAAAAATCAATTGACTGCATGGTAGGGCATATATTTCTACGAAGAATTCCAAAGTTCCTGCAAGAAATGTGAAGCCAAAAGATTGCTCTAAATGTCCACGACAGTGCACGAGTAAGTTTACTGAGCAAGACAACATATCCATATATCCATAGAGCCTACTGGGATCTTGGGTCAGTTGAGCTACAAAGGCAGTACCTAAATAAGTTAGTGGAAGAAGAAGAGAAACGAAGTGTGAGGACAAAATTGGATAACTCACAAAATTGGATAACTCACAAAATTGGATAACTCACAAAATTGGATAACTCACAAAATTGGATAACTCACAAAATTGGATAACTCACAAAATTGGATAACTCACAAAATTGGATAACTCACAAAATTGGATAACTCACAAAATTGGATAACTCACAAAATTGGATAACTCACAAAATTGGATAACTCACAAAATTGGATAACTCACAAAATTGGATAACTCACAAAATTGGATAACTCACAAAATTGGATAACTCACAAAATTGGATAACTCACAAAATTGGATAACTCACAAAATTGGATAACTCACAAAATTGGATAACTCACAAAATTGGATAACTCACAAAATTGGATAACTCACAAAATTGGATAACTCACAAAATTGGATAACTCACAAAATTGGATAACTCACAAAATTGGATAACTCACAAAATTGGATAACTCACAAAATTGGATAACTCACAAAATTGGATAACTCACAAAATTGGATAACTCACAAAATTGGATAACTCACAAAATTGGATAACTCACAAAATTGGATAACTCACAAAATTGGATAACTCACAAAATTGGATAACTCACAAAATTGGATAACTCACAAAATTGGATAACTCACAAAATTGGATAACTCACAAAATTGGATAACTCACAAAATTGGATAACTCACAAAATTGGATAACTCACAAAATTGGATAACTCACAAAATTGGATAACTCACAAAATTGGATAACTCACAAAATTGGATAACTCACAAAATTGGATAACTCACAAAATTGGATAACTCACAAAATTGGATAACTCACAAAATTGGATAACTCACAAAATTGGATAACTCACAAAATTGGATAACTCACAAAATTGGATAACTCACAAAATTGGATAACTCACAAAATTGGATAACTCACAAAATTGGATAACTCACAAAATTGGATAACTCACAAAATTGGATAACTCACAAAATTGGATAACTCACAAAATTGGATAACTCACAAAATTGGATAACTCACAAAATTGGATAACTCACAAAATTGGATAACTCACAAAATTGGATAACTCACAAAGAAAGAGGACCCACAAATTCCATCTAATAAAGGGATCCGATAAGATTCATGTGTGTAGGCAGTTTTTTCCTCAAGACATTTGACATTTCTGAAACCTTTGTAAGAAATACTATTAAAACAAGAGATGAACTTCATCTAACTGAGAAAGAGCAATGAGGATGTCATAAGCAAGGTATAGAGAGACCCGAAGAAAGTAAAGAGGCTATAAGGAAACACATTAAGAGTTTTCCTACCCTTCCTTCTCATTACAAGAAGAGTGTACAGCAGATTATTTACCTGCTGATGTGAGTATTAAAATACTGTATGAGTTATATCAGGAACAATGCTATGTTCATAAAAGAATTTAATCTGAAATTCCACAGGTCACAAAAAGATGTGAGAGATAAATGTTTCAAGTTTTCACACCTTTCGGCTGAGGAAAAGGAAGACAAAGAATTTAAAAGGGAACGGGAAGGGTATCTGAAAAGGAAATAAATGGCAAGGGAATTTAAGAACATTAAGAAAGAAAGTGCATGAAAAGGCGAATCTTTGCTAGCTGAATTTTACTTACAAGCTGTGCTTTACTGCTCTAAAGTGAATGCAAAGGCAGTATTCTATAAAAGAAGGCTCTCTGTGTACTATCTCATAGTTCTTAGTGTAGGAGAAAACAAAACCGATTGCTACATGTGGGACGAGACAACAACAAAAAGGAGGTCCATAGAGGTGGCTTCATGTCTATGGGATTTTTTGAAAAATCATGCACAAGGAAAACCGATAACCTTGATTTCTGATACATGCGGGGGCCAGAACAGGAATGCCAACATGAGCACTGTGTGTTTGCATGCAGTGAATACACTGGACATTCCAACTGTCGACCAATGCTTTTTTGAGCCTGGACATTCACAAATGGAAGTAGACTCAGTGCATGCGAGCCCTGAAAGAAAAAGTAAACATGTGGATGTTTTTGTTCCCATTGGCTTGTATACAGTTGTAAGAATGACTTCCAACAAGTACAGAGTGACAGAAATGGATAACACTCACATTTTAGATTTCAACCAGCTTCATAAGAAAATAATTCAGAATAGGAAAAATGCTGAGAACGGAGAAACTGTGAAATGGCTTAGGATGCAATATAGGCAGCCTGACATGATGTTTTTCAAGTATTCCTACGAGGATCGTGACTAGTTTTGCATACCAAGGAAATACCTGGCCTACGAAATTCTTCAAATTCAGGACCTGAAGACAATACTCTGTGCCTAGCATATGACACTCCTCTCTGCATAAGTAAAGAAAAGAAAAAAAGATCTTACAGATTTATGTAATAAGGGTATTAGACTTCAAGGGCTAAATGCTGCTAATGATTTAGAAAATGAGGAAAATGTGGAGGAATCACAGGAATAGAATTCATGTATGTATTTTCTGGTTTTGTCTCCTTTATTATTGTTGCTAGTTCATCACCTTAGCTATTTCATGTAAACCACTAATTCTAGCTCATTTAAATGTCTGTGTTGTATTATTTTTGAAACCGTAATCCACGAACAGAAAAACAGGTGTGAGGGAGCACTGTGTTTCGTTACAATTATTTTTCTTATGTTTGTTATGTGAAGATTAGAAACCAAGTATTTTTGTTACCTCTAAATTATTTATTGTAAGTTCAATGATACTGCAAACAAATAATGCAAAGTGAAAATAATAATGGCTTTTATGTATTCTCCATCATAAACTGATGATAAACGTGCTGGAAAACAGTTTTCTTGCTTCTAGTACTCACTGAAAGCACTGACGCACATTCCCATAGCTTGTTCCGTGTAATCTGTATTTATAAAAAACACTATTAACATAACTGAAGTAATCTTTAACATGATAATATTGTTTAAAGCTGCATATTATTTGTTTGATGTTCATATGTTATACAACAGGAGCCATTAAGTTAAGGATCAGACAAACGTAACTGCATGCATAATTTCATTAAATATTTCATTAGTGCCCATTGAGTGACTAAAATATGTAACACCTAGTAGAAAACAACAGTCAATAAAGTATACTTTTTATTTACCATAGAAAGGTTTCTGAAAAACTATTAGAAAGTACTCAGTCTTTTGGACAAAACTTTTAAATGGAACTATCTCAAAACACTTTTTGTAGTTATGTTTCTTTGATCCTAAATGGGCGAGTTGCAGGAATTAGAATCTCTGTTTTAAATAGTATAAGCATTAGATTGTGTTGTAATAAGGTCCTGGAGACCACACTTTGAGAGTAAGCTCATGTTAGTAGTGGATAAGGCAGAAACCCATGTGGGACAGCCCACAGTTGGAGCTGGGTGTTGCCACCTGCATAGCACAGAGGTTTTTTTTTTTCCCCCCTGAGCATAATTTAAACTAAAGACTCATCTTCCTCGATTCAGGATGAACCTTCGGATAGAGGGGCAGCTTGCTGTGCCCCAGCCAAGTACTGAGCGTGGCCAGGAAGTAGAGGCTAGTCTGGCCTATGTGCTAATCAAGTAAGCCACTAGACAGTTATTCACATACCAACAAAACACTTTGAGCAGACTGGAGTTTACGACACTGGACATCGATCGAGCACATGCAACAGCTAACACAGTCTGACGAAGAGTGAAGTAATATTTTGTACCTCTGGCACTTGCACGCTACCGAGAGACTTGCACATCACAAACTTAACAGGGCCTAGCAACTCTTCCAAGGCCACGGAACACTAGGATAAGCTGACAGGACAAGTGTGATGGAGTAAACAACAAGTTCCAACACAACCCACCTTCAGGAGAAGTAGGCAATTTTGATTGCATACCACAATCTTCAAATTACATCTTTGCGAGAGTAAGAAAGTTAATTGGCTTCCATTACTGGGAAACTGTAACCTGCACAAAGACAGGTGCTATTAGCAGGCAAATATGAAGAAAAAACAATGCATATTATTTAAGTTTTATTTCCGTTGTCAGCTGTTACCAATAACACAGAAAGAAACTGGTAATGATTACAGATAACTAAATGAGTTGCAAATCGAGTGAATATTAACTGAACTACTGGGTCAGAGAAACTATAAATGGAAGCAAACTGACTTTCGAAATTACAATCAGATTGTGTTTTGTTATCTGTAAAGTGTTGCGCTGTCAACCAAGGCAATTTGTCTGCTATGTTGCGCATGCACAGTCTACGACAACTTGAGAAGGGCTCTACATTTCTCCAATCATCTGGCTGAGTACGAATTTGGCAATTTTCAATATTTTTTGAAGTGCTTGCATTGGATCTTAGCAGCTAAAATTTTTGACAGTGCATTTCTTTCACTGTATTCTTCCTGCATAAAAAATTTCAGGGCAGGTTCCAACATGTTGGATTGGACCATTCCCTTTTAAGTCTTGCAAACACATTACTATGTCCAAAAGTGTGCAGAGGAGTAGGTGGTGTGTGAGGATTTCTCCACATTTGTGTCACCCCCTATGTATCCCCATTCTTTAGGGTGTTTTTGCGTTTGGAGACTCCCAATCTTAGACAATTGAATGTTCTCCTGGTGGGTTATGTGAGCATGTGGGTCACAGGAAGTTCCCCTTTCAATCTGGTAGCAGGATTAGACTTGTGTGTCCTGGTCTCAGTTGCAACTGTTACAGAGGTAGTTGTCTTCACAAAACACTTTCTCGACCTCAGGCATAATGTGACAACAGTGTGGATATATAGTGTATGTACTGGGTATGTGTTTGCATATTCCTTTCTTTTTCTGCAGTGACTGGTCTTCTGATTCGGGGTGGACTTACACCTACAAGGGGTTAAACAGTGGTCAAAGGTGTAGGTCTCAAGCATGAAGTAACAATTCTTGCTGCCTCAACATCTACTTGCTTTGTGTGAGCTGACACTTTCCATACTGATGTATACTCTCCCATTGGAAAAAGGACCCACAGGAGTGGCCTTTACTAGCTTAGGGTGCTTTTCCACTGATGGTCCGTTTAGTTTCATCACTAGACAGTTTCTAGAGCTCAGTTTCCCTTCTAATTCACTGCATTGTTGATTGTAAAGAAGAATATGATCCAATCTGACAACCAGGTTTTTGGGATGGAATCCAAACTGCAGGGCGACATCTCCCCATCTGCTTTTAAGCTTCTCCCAGCCTCTTTAATGCGGTGATGGGAACTGCAGACTTTGATCTTGCTGGGATTCTGTTTCACACTGTTCTGTGCAATACATTCCCTCAACAACATGCTCTTCCGTTTATTGGGAATGTTTGTCTTATTAGGTGCACTTGCACAACTTTGGATCATGCAAACCTGTTATCTTCCAGTCTTCATAGTGTCCAAGCAGCTTTCATTTTTCCTCTGTGGATTCTTTTCTTGCTCCAGTCTCTGGCCTGGTGATGACTTCATTTCCTGGCAGTACTTCCCATTTGCCACGTTTTGGCCGTGTAAGTTTGTTGGTATGTACATCACAATTTTGTGAATCTTGTTGTTGGGAGACCGTAGATATGCCCATAAAATTTCAATCTTCTTTTCCTGATGTCTGCCACAAGATTTGATAGCGTTTTTTGGGATGTAGTCTATATCGATCTTCTGTTTTTTGGGGTTGAGTATCTTTCTTAGAATTTTGCGTTGTTCTTTCAAGATATGAGGAATGTCGTAGAGAAATACCTGACCTAACAAAGAAACCACAAAAATTTGGGGGAAAGAGTCTTTATTTCCCTAGATAGTCTCCTTTCAGTACAATATGCTTTTCCCAGAGATGTTCAATAGCTTTGATGCCCATGTTTATAGTAAGAACCACTGAGCTACACAAAATAGCTATCAACTGTAGAATTACTCTTCCTTTTCGGCAAAGATTTTACCACTAAGCCATTTGTCCAACATTGGAAACAGAAATTAATCAGAGGGGGCTAAATCTGACGAATAGGGTGCATGAGAAAGCAATTATAACTTCAACTCGTTGCTTCTGGCCATGACGATAATGGATGCGTGACCCGGTGCATTATTATGATGAAACAAACTTTTCCTTACTAAATGCAGTTGTTTAAAGTCATGTCTTCGTCTTCTTTGGAGCCAATTCACCTCTTGCAATCCACTGTTTTGAGTGTTCCTTTGTCTCAGGTGAGAACTGATGTACCCATGTTTCATCCATAGTTGTGCATCAACACACTAATTTTGCTTTATTCCAGTGCAACATCACCAAAAACTCGAGCGAAACATCCTTACGATACTGTTTTTATTCCACTGTGGGTAATTATAGCACCCATCTTGCACACAGCTTCCTCATGTCCACATTTTCAGTGAGCATGTAATTTACTGCACTTTTTGAAATGCCAACAATGTCGGCTAGCTCATGCACTTTCAGTTGATGGTCACCCAATACCATTTTGTGGATTTTCTTCACGATTTCTTTACTGTCACTTCTGTTGGTCGACCACTGAGACATTCACCTTGGCAGGCCATACGGCCTCACTTAAACTCTGCTGATCAATACCTGACTGTTGTAAACAAAGGAGCAGAGTCCTTCCAAGCAGAATGTAGCTCAGAACTAACAGTAGGACTAAGACCTTTCAAATGGAACTATTGTACCACATAACAATGACCAGTTTTATCCAAATTTACAGATTCACAGACTGTTCACTATTGGTGGCTGCCAAACAAACACTAGACAACGTAGCATTGCCAAACTTCAAACCTAAGCTTTATAAGACTGGTACTTTTACCACACCATTTGTTTGAAACTACAACTGCTATCCATACGTCAGGTCAAGTACTTCCAGTACAGCCCTCATCCCTTCCAGATCACCTTTTCTGTAGTGTGTAAGCATTTCGCCAGCATACAAGACTACAAGCTTGATATGTGTGTTATAATGCCTGATTTTTGTGTGTACTGTAGATTATGTAGATTTTACCCTAAGGTCCCCCCCCTCCCCCCCCCCCCTCCCGCCCCCTCCTCCCCCCCGGAGATTTCAAAGATTTTGCCTGAATACTTATAGTATGGAACTTTACTGATTCATCCGTATTTTGTGATCAGTAACATTTGACACTAATTAACGTTCTTACATTATGCTGGTGATGTATGTGTGTGTTGGGACCCTACACTGTACCAGGTGTTTCATGACTAATGTTCAAGTATCTAGCTTAAGAACCAACATTCCTTCAAAGTGCATCAGGTTTTTGTATCCACTCTTCCCCCTCTCAACTGTTCTCTAAAAAACATGGAAAATTCTAACTTCAAACAATTCTATTTCTGTTCAATTTTAATACAAGATATGACACTAGAACCACTGCTTTTTAATAGCTGTATGTAATTAAACAGGAAAATATAGACATTCAAAATTCGAAGAAAGTAACAGTCGCACATGTAATGATTCTTGGAAAACAACAGTTGAATGAATGAAGTTAAAAATTGGACAAGTATACTTATTTAAACAGCACAGTTCAATTACTGCTAAACAGAAAACAATTATATGTAGAACAGTAGAAACAACAGAAATCCATCACTATGTTAACAATATTACAACATGTATGGCCTAAGAGTTAGTTAAAGTAGCCCTTTCCTTAAGGGGGGAAAAAAAAAAAAAATTTACATAAATGCACACCAGTAGGTCTCAGCATGTATGGAGTTATAGGTTGTCTAGGTACCCAAATACAGCTCAGAAATTATTCTTCGAATCTGCTGTTGCTCGGTACTATACAAACGGGGCAGCACTGATCTTGCACAATACTTTCTCATACATAATTCTCCAAGTAAAATGAACTGAACTACTACTGACATCAGATATTTCATATACCTCTAACCGAATAAAAGGTGGAAACTACTCTGTGAAAAACATACTAAACAATACACACATCAGATTTTATAATGTACTCATTGACTACTGTGCTGAGCTTTTAATTTACACACACACACACACACACACACACACACACACACACACACACACACACACACACACACACAGACCTGATACTAACCTGAAATCCTTTAGCCAGCAATGGTAATATTACATCTCTCTCCTTGTCACTAAACTTTGAAGAGGGCGCAATAATCATCAGCACACTATCAATCTGTGACACACCCATGGCATATAAGTCACTAAGGACATTTGCACATGCAATGCCTCCTGGAAAACAAATGTAAATTTAGTATTTCTATGCAGATTGGAGGATATGGTAAGAACATTAGCAAATTCACTATTACAGCTAATACAAAACCATAACATTTAAAACAAATATCAGAGAAATTTACAGTTAAACTAAGTTTTTTTTACATTTGACAGCAACATGATGCTACTGAGATTTGCCATTATGACCTTCAAATTAGGCATTTCCCTTTGTTAAAAGAATGGCAGCTCATAAATTGGATAAGCAGTTTGTTTACAGTGAGCGTTTGAAGAAGCAGTGTTGCAAAACAACGAAAATGTCACATTAAGGTTAATGACTGCCTCATGATTTTCATAAAAGAATGTCCTGTCAACAATGCCTGAAATCAGATAACTTTCACTAATCAATCACTCTAAAAAAGAATGTTTGCAAATGGTTTGCAGAATTGTGTTAAGCTCGACCCTTTGTTGTCCCAAAGGATGACGAGGAGGTGAGAAGAAAACTGAATATGACTGCAATGTGACTCACTACGAGAGTGGGGAGTGAGAGGGATGGGGGCGAGTGAGAGGGATGGGGGCGAGTGAGAGGGATGGGGGCGAGTGAGAGGGATGGGGGGGAGTGAGAGGGATGGGGGGAGTGAGAGGGATTGGGGGGAGTGAGAGGGATGGGGGGAGTGAGAGGGATTGGGGGGAGTGAGAGGGATGGGGGGAGTGAGAGGGATGGGGGGAGTGAGAGGGATGGGGGGAGTGAGAGGGATGGGGGGAGTGAGAGGGATGGGGGGAGTGAGAGGGATGGGGGAGTGAGAGGGATGGGGGGAGTGAGAGGGATGGGGGGAGTGAGTGGGGAGTGATAGGGGGAGGGAGGAGGGAGTGATAGGGGGAGGGAGGGGGAGTGATAGGGGGAGGGAGGGGGGAGTGATAGGGGGGAGGGAGGGGGGAGTGATAGGGGGGAGTGATAGGGGGGAGTGATAGGGGGGAGCGAGGGGGGGAGCGAGGGGGGGAGCGAGGAGGGGAGCGAGGAGGGGAGCGAGGAGGGGAGCGAGGAGGGGAGCGAGGAGGGGAGCGAGGAGGGGAGCGAGGAGGGGAGGGAGGGGAGCGAGGAGGGGAGGGAGGGGAGCGAGGAGGGGAGGTAGGGGAGCGAGGAGGGAGGGAGGGAGGGGAGCGAGGAGGGAGGGAGGGAGGGGAGCGAGGAGGGAGGGAGGGAGGGGAGCGAGGAGGGGAGGGAGGGAGGGGAGCGAGGAGGTGAGGGAGGGAGGGGAGCGAGGAGGTGAGGGAGGGAGGGGAGCGAGGAGGTGAGGGAGGGAGGGGAGCGAGGAGGGGAGGGAGGGAGGGGAGCGAGGAGGGGAGGGAGGGAGGGGAGCGAGGAGGGGAGGGAGGGAGGGGAGCGAGGAGGGGAGGGAGGGGGAAGAGTGGGGAGGGAGGGAGGGGGAAGAGTGGGGAGGGAGGGAGGGAGGGGGAAGAGTGGGGAGGGAGGGAGGGAGGGAGGGAGGGAGGGAGGGAGGGGGAAGAGTGGGGAGGGAGGGAGGGAGGGGGAAGAGTGGGGAGGGAGGGAGGGAGGGAGGGAGGGAGGGGGAAGAGTGGGGAGGGAGGGAGGGAGGGAGGGAGGGAGGGGGAAGAGTGGGGAGGGAGGGAGGGAGGGAGGGAGGGAGGGGGAAGAGTGGGGAGGGAGGGAGGGAGGGAGGGAGGGGGAAGAGTGGGGAGGGAGGGAGGGAGGGAGGGAGGGAGGGAGGGAGGGGGAAGAGTGGGGAGGGAGGGAGGGGGAAGAGTGGGGAGGGAGGGAGGGAGGGAGGGGGAAGAGTGGGGAGGGAGGGAGGGAGGGTGAAGAGTGGGGAGGGTGGGAGGGAGGGTGAAGAGTGGGGAGGGGGGGAGGGAGGGTGAAGAGTGGGGAGGGTGGGAGGGAGGGTGAAGAGTGGGGAGGGAGGGAGGGAGGGTGAAGAGTGGGGAGGGAGGGAGGGTGAAGAGTGGGGGAGGGTGAAGAGTGGGGGAGGGTGAAGAGTGAAGAGTGGGGGAGGGTGAAGAGTGAAGAGTGGGGGGAGGGTGAAGAGTGGGGGGAGGGTGAAGAGTGGGGGGAGGGTGAAGAGTGGGGGGAGGGTGAAGAGTGAAGAGTGGGGGGAGGGTGAAGAGTGGGGGGAGGGTGAAGAGTGAAGAGTGGGGGGAGGGTGAAGAGTGGGGGGAGGGTGAAGAGTGGGGGGAGGGTGAAGAGTGGGGGGAGGGTGAAGAGTGGGGGGGGAGGGAGGGTGAAGAGTGGGGGAGGGTGAAGAGTGAAGAGTGGGGGAGGGTGAAGAGTGAAGAGTGGGGGAGGGTGAAGAGTGAAGAGTGGGGGGAGGGTGAAGAGTGAAGAGTGGGGGGAGGGTGAAGAGTGGGGGGAGGGTGAAGAGTGGGGGGAGGGTGAAGAGTGGGGGGAGGGTGAAGAGTGGGGGGAGGGTGAAGAGTGGGGGGAGGGTGAAGAGTGGGGGGAGGGTGAAGAGTGGGGGGAGGGTGAAGAGATGGGGGGAGGGTGAAGAGTGGGGGGGGAGGGAGGGTGAAGAGTGGGGGAGGGTGAAGAGTGAAGAGTGGGGGAGGGTGAAGAGTGAAGAGTGGGGGAGGGTGAAGAGTGAAGAGTGGGGGGAGGGTGAAGAGTGAAGAGTGGGGGGAGGGTGAAGAGTGGGGGGAGGGTGAAGAGTGGGGGGAGGGTGAAGAGTGGGGGGAGGGTGAAGAGTGGGGGGAGGGTGAAGAGTGGGGGGAGGGTGAAGAGTGGGGGGAGGGTGAAGAGTGGGGGGAGGGTGAAGAGTGGGGGGAGGGTGAAGAGTGGGGGGAGGGTGAAGAGTGGGGGGAGGGTGAAGAGTGGGAGGAGGGTGAAGAGTGGGGGGAGGGTGAAGAGTGGGGGGAGGGTGAAGAGTGGGGAGGGTGGGGGAAGAAGGAGGGAGGGGGAAGAATTAGGGAGGGAGGGGGAAGAATTAGGGAGGGAGGGGGAAGAATTAGGGAGGGAGGGGGAAGAATTAGGGAGGGAGGGGGAAGAATTAGGGAGGGGGAAGAAGGAGGGAGGGAGGGGGAAGAATTAGGGAGGGAGGGAGGGGGAAGAATTAGGGAGGGAGGGAGGGGGAAGAATTAGGGAGGGAGGGAGGGGGAAGAATTAGGGAGGGAGGGAGGGGGAAGAATTAGGGAGGGAGGGAGGGGGAAGAATTAGGGAGGGAGGGAGGGGGAAGAATTAGGGAGGGAGGGAGGGAGGGAGGGGGAAGAAGGTGGGAGGGAGGGAGGGGGAAGGAGGGAGGGGGAAGGAGCGAGGGGGAAGAAGGAGGGGGAAGAAGGAGGGAAGGAGGGAGGGGGAAGATGGAGGGTGGGAGGGAGGGAGGGGGAAGATGGAGGGTGGGAGGGAGGGGGAAGAAGGAAGGTGGGAGGGAGGGGGAAGAAGGAAGGTGGGAGGGAGGGGGAAGAAGGAAGGTGGGAGGGAGGGGGAAGAAGGAAGGAGGGAGGGAGGGGGAAGAAGGAAGGAGGGAGGGAGGGGGAAGAAGGAAGGAGGGAGGGAGGGGGAAGAAGGAAGGAGGGAGGTAGGGGGAAGAAGGAAGGAGGGAGGGAGGGGGAAGAAGGAAGGAGGGAGGGAGGGGGAAGAAGGAAGGAGGGAGGGAGGGGGAAGAAGGAAGGAGGGAGGGAGGGTGAAGAAGGAAGGAGGGAGGGAGGGGGAAGAAGGAAGGAGGGAGGGAGAGGGAGGAGGGAGGGAGAGAGAGGGAAGGGGAAGAGGGTGATCAGTTGATAGTTTTATTGCATTTGAATGATCTAGATAACATGTTGACCCCTCACATTCTTGTGAAACACAAAACGTCAACAGCTTTTACGCACATTTTAAATTTTTGTGTAATTTATGGAGCTCATTCCAATGCATGGATAACATCAGAATTGTTTTAAGTACTGGTTTTTGCAGAATTTTGTACCTTTTGTGATAGAGCATAAAAAAACTTTATCTGCCTGAACAGAGCAGGGTTGTACTGTTGCTAGATAACTGTACAACCCAGATCCCAATGTCTCAACTGATCTCTCTGAATATTTTTTTGTCATCAGTCTACTGACTGGTTTGACGCGGCCCGCCACGAATTCCTTTCCTGTGCTAACTTCTTCATCTCAGAGTAGCACTTGCAACCTACGTCCTCAATTATTTGCTTGACGTATTCCAATCTCTGTCTTCCTCTACAGTTTTTGCCCTCTACAGCTCCCTCTAGTACCATGGAAGTCATTCCCTCATGTCTTAGCAGATGTCCTATCATCCTGTCCCTTCTCCTTATCAGTGCTTTCCACATATTCCTTTGCTCTCCGATTCTGCGTAGAACCTCCTCATTCCTTACCTTATCAGTCCACCTAATTTTCAACATTCGTCTATAGCACCACATCTCAAATGCTTCGATTCTCTTCTGTTCCGGTTTTTCCACAGTCCATGTTTCACTACCATACAATGCCGTACTCCAGACGTACATCCTCAGAAATTTCTTCCTCAAATTAAGGCCGGTATTTGATATTAGTAGACTTCTCTTGGCCAGAAATGCCTTTTTTGCCATAGCGAGTCTGCTTTTGATGCCCTCCTTGCTCCATCCGTCATTGGTTATTTTACTGCCTAGGTAGCAGAATTCCTTAACTTCATTGACTTCGTGACCATCTATCCTGATGTTAAGTTTCTCACTGTTCTCAGTTCTACTACTTCTCATTACCTTCGTCTTTCTCTGATTTACTCTCAAACCATACTGTGTACTCATTAGACTGTTCATTCCGTTCAGCAGATCATTTAATTCTTCTTCACTTTCACTCAGGATAGCAATGTCATCAGCAAATCGTATCATTGGTATCCTTTCACCTTGTATTTTAATTCCACTCCTGAACCTTTCTTTTATTTCCATCATTGCTTCCTCGATGTACAGATTGAGGAGTAGGGGCGAAAGGCTACAGCCTTGTCTTACACCCTTCTTAATACGAGCACTTCGTTCTTGATCGTCCATTCTTATTATTCCCTCTTGGTTGTTGTACATATTGTATATGACCCGTCTCTCCCTATAGCTTTTTTCAGAATCTCTAACAGCTTGCACCATTTTATATTGTGAAACGCTTTTTCCAGGTCGACAAATCCTATGAAAGTGTCTTGATTTGTCTTCAGCCTTGCTTCCATTATTAGCTGTAACGTCGGAATTGCCTCTCTCGTCCCTTTACTTTTCCTAAAGCCAAACGGATCGTCACCTAGCGCATTCTCAATTTTCTTTTCCATTCTTCTGTATATTATTATTGTAAGCAGCTTCGATGCATGAGCTGTTAAGCTGATTGTGCGATAATTCTCGCACTTGTCAGCTCTTGCCGTCTTCGGGATTGTGTGGATGATGCTTTACCGAAAGTCAGATGGTGTATCGCCAGACTCATATTCTACACACCAACGTGAATAGTTGTTTTGTTGCCACTTCCCCCAATGACTTTAGAAATTCTGATGGAATGTTATCTATCCCTTCTGCCTTATTTGACCGTAGGTCCTCCAAAGCTCTTTTAAATTCCGATTCTAATACTGGATCCCCTATCTCTTCTAAATCAACTCCTGTTTCTTCTCCTATCACATCAGACAAATCTTCACCCTCATAGAGGCTTTCAATATATTCTTTCCACCTATCTGCTCTCTCCTCTGCATTTAACAGCGGAATTCCCGTTGCACTCTTAATGTTACCACCGTTGCTTTTTTTAATGTCACCAAAGGTTGTTTCGACTTTCCTGTATGCTGAGTCTGTCCTTCCGACAATCATATCTTTTTCGATGTCTTCACATTTTTCCTGCAGCCATTTCGTCTTAGCTTCCCTGCACTTCCTATTTATTTCATTCCTCAGCGACTTGTATTTCTGTATTCCTGATTTTCCCGGAACATGTTTGTACTTCCTCCTTTCATCAATCAACTGAAGTATTTCTTCTGTTACCCATGGTTTCTTCGCAGCTACCTTCTTTGTACCTATGTTTTCCTTCCCAACTTCTGTGACGGCCCTTTTTAGAGATGTCCATTCCTCTTCAACTGTACTGCCTACTGCGCTATTCCTTATTGCTGTATCTATAGCATTAGAGAACTTCAAACGTATCTCGTCATTCCGTAGTACTTCCGTATCCCACTTCTTTGCGTATTGATTCTTCCTGACTAATGTCTTGAACTTCAGCCTACTCTTCATCACTACTATATTGTGATCTGAGTCTATATCTGCTCCTGGGTACGTCTTACAATCCAGTATCTGATTTCGGAATCTCTGTCTGACCATGGTGTAATCTAATTGAAATCTTCCCGTACCTCCCGGCCTTTTCCAAGTATACCTCCTCCTCTTGTGATTCTTGAACAGGGTATTCGCTATTACTAGCTGAAACTTGTTACAGAACTCAATTATTCTTTCTCCTCTTTCATTCCTTGTCCCAAGCCCATATTCTTCTGTAACCTTTTCTTCTACTCCTTCCCCTACAACTGCATTCCAGTCGCCCATGACTATTAGATTTTCGTCCCCCTTTGCATACTGCATTACCCTTTCAATATCCTCATACACTTTCTCTATCTGTTCATCTTCAGCTTGCGACGTTGGCATGTATACCTGAACTATCGTTGTCGGTGTTGGTCTGCTGTCGATTCTGATTAGAACAACCCGGTCACTGAACTGTTCACAGTAACACACCCTCTGCCCTACCTTCCTATTCATAACGAATCCTACACCTGTTATACCATATTCTGCTGCTGTTGATATTACGCGATACTCATCTGACCAGAAATTCTTGTCTTCCTTCCACTTCACTTCACTTCATTGACCCCTACTATATCTAGATTGAGCCTTTGCATTTCCCTTTTCAGATTTTCTAGTTTCCCTACCACGTTCAAGCTTCTGACATTCCATGTCCCGACTCGTAGAACGTTACCCTTTCGTTGATTATTCAATCTTTTTCTTATGGTAACCTCCCCCTTGGCAGTCCCCTCCCAGAAATCCGAATGGGGGACTATTCCGGAATATTTTGCCAATGGAGAGATCATCATGACACTTCTTCAATTACAGGCCACATGTCCTGTGGATACATGTTACGTGTCTTTAATGCAGTGGTTTCCATTGCCTTCTGCATCCTCATGTCGTTGATCATTGCTGATTCTTCCGCCTTTAGGGGCCATTTCCCACCCTTAGGACAAGAGAGTGCCCTGAACCTCTATCCGCTCCTCCGCCCTCTTTGACAAGGCCGTTTGCAGAATGAGGCTGACTTCTTATGCCGGAAGTCTTCAGCCGCCAATGCTGATTATTTATCAAAATTTAGGCAGTTGCGGGGATCGAACCTGGGACCGAAGACGTTGCTAAAATACAAGACCAAGAACAGGATTACTTGGCAATGGATGATATGGAATATGGGGAATGAAAAACCACCTGAAAGTAAACCTCAAGCCAATGCAAGCATATGCTTTCTGCATGGACAACTGAGACCCAGGGCTTTAACGTGTGACAACTCCTGGACTTCAACATTCAAGAACAATTCTCCACATCCAAGCCACAGTCTGTGCCAGGATCATCATCAAATATGTGACTAACGGGACACTAGGTGCTGACCTACAACTGCTATGTCACTTTTGACATTGTGTTGATACCATAGAGAATGAGTCAGTGCAGATGGTGACGGGCAGCCTAAAGCCAACTACTGTGCATAAGCTCCACAAACATTAGTTGTGCATCGTTCCAAAAGTGATGTGAAACTGCATCACACATCACGATGAAAGCTAATTGCCATCTTCCCACACAGGGAGCACAGGTGGGCAACAGAAGTCTATGATACATTAAAAGCTTCCTACACAAAATGAAGGTGCTAGTGCTTACTTGTTACAAGCACTGGTTAATAAAAGTGAGTAGAGCCCAAACAGCCTCAAAAAGAGGAATATAAAGCTGCCAATGATTTCACCTACCCTGTAATGCAGACATATAACAGTATAAGATCATAAACAATAGTGATTTCTTGGCCAAGCCAAACATTTTCTGCAACTGCTGCGAAGTGCAGGACCCCTGCCACCTAATTTAATACTAGCTGCTGTGTGAACATCACATTCCAAATAATTACCTAAAAGTTCATGATAAGGCTTCTAGAGTGAAAAGTTTTTGAAGAAACAGTTCTTTGAAGAACACACAAAATAAATACCTAAACGTTACTGTCCCTCCCACATACGCACTCCCTGAAAATGCAGCTTGATACCCGAAAGGTTGGTCCTCCAACTAAACAAGGAAGCACGCAAAACAGATACACTATTGTTGCTATCCATCTGGCATCACTGAGGGTTCCATCTGCTATATAGAGTGGGCTTTCAAAACCAACATTGTAGCCCAGATAAATTGAGAACTCACCAATTGCTTATGTAGTAAAGCAGAATGTAACAACCTCCTTTTCAAAGTATGTTGGGATCCACCTAAAGCAGCACATGGCTATCCTTTTGGGTTAAGGCACAGGTTCTTACATAAAGCCAATACCTTTCAGACCACTGAATATACAAAATTCATTACAGTTACTCCCAAAACTCTCCTGAGGTGTTCTTTATGCAGGAACCACAGAAATAATTAGCACAAAATGGCTCAAATAAGAAATAAAGTGAAAAAGAATTGTTTTGATTGTTGTATAGGTTCAGGATCATAACCATAGCACCTTGACTCATCCTAAGTATCTTCAAAAATCAGTCTGGTGTTTCCAATTGCAACCCTTTTCACTGATCAATTATAATTTGAGGCACAAATTTGAGAGACCTTTCTCATTCACAAATTCTTATTAAAATTAACTGAACCATGCTGCAAAGCAATCTGGCTAACTCCACCATATGTTCATTAGTCCATGGTCCACCATCAATTTTCTTAAGTGCAAGTTGATAAAATTTCTCAACATTTTTGTACATTCAGGCAGTTGACGGAACTATGTTTATCACAAACTGACATGTCACCATTTTTGAAATAAGTAAACCACTCGTACACATTATCACTAGGCATCATCTTTACAAGCCGCTTTCAACATCAAGTTTCTGCACTTACTTTCTTGAAACAAACTTTCACAGCTGCTCTTAGTGGCCGCAAATCTACCATCTTAAGAAATGAGCAGAGAGCAGGACAACTGCAGCAAAAAGATCACTGTGGGCAATCAAAAACTTATCAGGTGACAATTGACAATACTGAAAGTGGCACAACGACGTCTACTGGGAGATATGTCTACTATGCAACTTCTGTCCATGGCTGCACTAATTTGAGATTTTTTTGGACAAGCCACATAATACAGTCAAGGCTGTTGATCTCCAGATTTGTGGACAATAATCCAAAATGCGTGTTTTACTTCTCAGAACAGATTTGCAACAGGGAGCAACATTAATCACAAATCATCTGCACTGTATCGCCTACAGTCACAGTGCAAGTAGAAATTCTTGGTGCATGACTGACCGAGAGTTTGGAGAAGAATGTAACATTTCAATTGGATCATATCGTGAAATCCTGATGCAACATCTTCGAATTCATTGTGTTGCTGCCAAGTTCATCCCACAGCTCATGCGTCAAGACCAGAAAGACCTTCGCCTTGCAATCTGTGAAGAGCTTTCAGATCACACAAATGAAATGTTCCTCAAGAGAATCAAAACTGGTGATCAGATATGGTTCTACGGTTATGGCACTATCGTGACGTGTTGCGACACGTGTGAGATAACTTGATGAGAAGGAAACTGCCTGATATGTGGTGATACAATTCATGGCTCCATGGCTATTTCATCATAACACAACCGCACGTTCATCCCTGTTGGTGCATGGCTATTGCACAAAAAAAGAAATCACTGTGCTGCTTCATCCTCCATACTCTCCAGACCTGACCCCTGCAGACTTTTATTTCCAAAGTTGAAATCCCCATTGAAAGGATGAAGATTTGCAATGATGGATGAGATAAAAGAAAACTTGCAGACAGCACTTCACATGATCCAGGAAGTGGAAACAGTGATCGGAGTAGTGTATCAATTGTGGAGCAGAATATTTCTAAGGAGCCCATGCACAGTAAGTAAAACGTAAGTGTAGAAAAATTATGCAGACAACTTTCAGCATTTTTTGAACAGACCTCTTCTTATCCATACTACATATCACTGTCCTTAAGAACCACTAAAGCTGCTCTGTACATTCTTATTTTTCGACTTTTTTGTTAATGAACTGATGCCCACATATGGACACTAATTTCACCACTGTTCAGTGACAGTATAAGAAAATTACTACAAAAGCAAACCTGTGTCGCACATTCAAGCGAAGAAAATTCTTTGCTCACAAACAGAAGTGTGATAAGTGTTCTATGAACTCAAAAGCTAGAGGTTATTTGCTAACCTCTTAAATCTTATACAATGTAAAACTAGTAAACTGATTGAAGTTGTCAGTCAAGATGTTTGTTCCACGTTTTGGCACAGAAATGGATGACAATAAAATGAAGTGTGAATGCTGAATCTGTCTTCTGGAATAACTTTGTTGATTACTTTAACATAATATCTACTCTTGACTGTTGCACAGATGTAAAAATTTCAGAAATAAATGAGCATGGACTGAAACAGCTGAAGATCAATAAAGGAATCACCATGAGTCAGGACAAATAATATTCATGTGAAGTCTAGTTTGCCTTCTTTCTACATGTGATCTACAAGGCTATAGATAGGAGGTAGGAAAAAAAAATCATTATTTTTGCCAAATTTGGTGTTATTTTTTGCCAATTTAGTTATTAAGTTTGACAAATTACTTGTTAATTTTAATTTTTTGGCCAAATTCAGTGGCTTTTTGCCATTTTTGGTGTTTGTTTTTGCTAATTTTAGAGCTTTTCTCCAGATCTGGTGGTGGTCTTTTTGCCAGATTAAGTGCTATTTTTTCCAAATACTTTTTTTGCTAAATTCGATGTTAGTTTCTTAACATTAGCTGGTATTTCCAGCTAAAGTCTCTGACTTTTGTTGCCAGTTTGACTTTTTTTGCCAAAATTGCTGCTACTTTCATCGTCCCATCAATGTTCATTACATGGGAAATTAACTGATATTTTAAAACTGAACACAGGCCTTAGCCTTGAGGAGATTAGAAGTCAAACCCCTACATCAACATTCAATAACATACAGTTATAAATCTGAGGATTGCAATTACTCATTTTCATAACATTTTTATCTGACAAAATTTCATATTTACCAATGTCTCAAAAATCAACTTTGTGATATTTCATTAAAAACCTTTTAATTATGTGTTTTTTCACAAAATTTTTCTATCTCGAGCTATAGGTGCCAGTGTTTCTTTAATTCCTGAAGGCCTTCGATGTAGTTCCTAACCACTGTCCACTAACCAAAATGCTTGCCTATGAAACCTTTGAACAGATTTGTGAATAGATCGAAAAATTCTCAGCAAACAATATTCAAAGTCATTTTCAATGACAAGACAATATATATATATATATATATATATATATATATATATATATATATATATATATATATATATATATATATATATACATATAAAAAAGAGGGGGGGGGGTGGGGGTGGAGCACCAGGCATGGGTCATGGACATGTGATAGAATCATTACTATTAACAGTATATTAATGATGGGGGAGATAATATTCTACTTCTCCAGTAACGTTTCCAGACAATGAAGATGTATATCGGGTTCATTACAGGTAATCTGAAAACTATCACATAATGCATTGTGTTTTGTTAGGGATCTGTATTCAGTGCTAAGAGTCCAACTGACAACATAAACGGAATGTATTCCACATAAATAGAAAAAAGAACCACATTTGGCAATACAGTAACGTCACTGGAATATGGGTATGATCTCAATTTACTTCCAGAGTTCATTCACTGTGGCCAGGTTGTTTATTATACTGATAACAGCTTCTTGTGTCAAACTTCCTCCCATCAACATGACTCCTCCTTCCACAAGAAGGTAATAACATACAGAGGAATGTGCAGCAGCTTCATCTGTCAGCTGCTCTGTTTAGTTCAGTTACATGCTTTCCTATTTATTCTAGCACCCAATACATTGGCTGCTCCTGTCAATTCTTTGTAAAAGGTGGATGACACAATGTATATACCTGACTTTCTTCTCTGCCAAACCACTGCAGAAAACAGGTATGAGACTACAGTAAGAGCAGACATGACCTTGATCACCTCAGCACTTTTAAGACCACACACAAATTTTAATTGACAAGTGATGTTTCTTGTATCAGAGTCCTAAAGACCCAATGACTAATGCTTCAACACATATGAACAGTTAACTGTGAAATAACAGTGGTCATTTAAAAACATAACAGATCTGTGCCCCCCCCCCACCCCCACCCCCTCTCTCTCTCTCTCTCTCTCTCTCTCTCTCTCTCTCTCTCTCTCTCAGTTTTGTTCCTACTTATTTTTATTTTCTTTAATTTAATTTGTATACATAATTTCTTCTGTAATAGCTGCTCTCAGTTACAACAGAGACAGTATTTTCTTAGAATTTAAGATTCTAAAGAGGCTTCTACAAAAGTCTCACACAAGAAGCTGACAAATGAAGTGTCACCATGCAGTGCTGCTTCAAGACAATGTGCTGTATCAAAGGAAATATTCATTTATCAGCACCTACATTAGACCTACTAAGTTTGTCACTGTACTTCTGGAATGTGCAGTTCAGGGATCTACGATCTCTATGAAACAAGAGGGACAGAAATATGCATGCACTAAAGGATGGCCTAGCAACACCATGACAACACAGCATACACACACAGGTGTTTGGAAAACCAGCTTCGACAAATAATGGTACTTACCATGTGTAGTGGCATACTGTTATGGTCCTTACATAATACTACTTAGGGGAGAAAGGAGCACATTTAGACAAATTTTAAATTCTAATTTTTTCTTATGAAAGATGATATTTCATTTTTGTAATTAGTCCTATAAGTTACTATAGTTATCACAATATTAAAAAGAGTAAAATTTTACATTTCACATTAAGCATACCCTTGTTGACATGGGGTACTACTGAATGGTGAATGAGGTATCTTTTCGACACCTAGACGCCAATGACTTTTTACTTACCAAATCTTTTGCTGCACTATTTATTTATTTACTCAAAGTGATTCAAGTTACAGAACGAGCTCATTTTGGTGATTTGCCATTATCAAGTGTACGTCTTAGCTGGAACGACATGGTCCATATGTCATATTGTACTGTACTTGTCAGTTGTCTTTTTGTTATGAAATGATCATGTTACTTACGTTTATTTTTTATTTGCATAATCTTATTAAGTTATTTTTTGACAGTATGTGACAGCTTTGGTTTTAGATTTTATTTTTTAATCAGCTAAAGATATATTTTATTGATGTAATAGGTCTACAAAATAGCTGTGTATACAAATCCAATAACACTAAAGATATAAAATGCAAGAAAGATAAATAATAATACAATATAACCTTATGAACATGTGTCCCAAGGGAGCAAAAACAAAAGAATAAATCAAGAGTTCATGTTAACAAAATTCATGTTAAGTGAAAAAACAGATTTTAATATGTATACATGTACAGTAGTACAGTAATGCATAATAGCCTATAGTGTATATCACTTTACTTTACTGCAGACTTGTAATACCATAAAGCGACTGTGAAAGCCAAAATTACACTATTTACTTGGAAAAAATTAAAGCATGGTTCACTGATGTTCACAGGAATGAAAGTATCTTGTAATTTCACAACCAATTGTAACTATAGCATCCGTATACCCAGTAGTGACCTCAGATGTTGAAGCGAACCATTCTAAACTGCCCAAAGTTTTAGACATCTCCTGACAGGTAGTGGAATGGTATCTGTATTCGCCGCCTCACTTTCTGCTGATGACCTTTCTTGCATCTGTCTCACAGGTTTTGGCACATCAGATCACACAGAGGCACAAACAGCAACACTGTAGTCTGCACTAATGAATTCCTTGTAGCTAATCCCAGGGTTCACAACATCTCACAGAACTGTCTATTCATCAGGTGAAGTGGCATCATCTAGTTTGTGCACATCTTGAGTGTTGCTATGCCTCCAGGTTCTTCTAAAGCATTTCTGTATGTGATGTGGCAACACTGAGTTCCAGGCTGCTGCAGTAGGTTTTGTTGCATCAAGCAGATTCCAATTCAGGGTTGTAATAAGCTCTCTTCGCGAGAGAAATGCCTTGGTCCAAGGGCTGAATGTGGCTTGTCACATTTGGTGAAAAAAAACTAAACCTTGCTGTTACATTTCATCTAGAATCTTAAGCTTTACAAGTACATTTAGACCTGTGTCTCCTCTTTGCCATGTTAGGTTCAGATCCTGCATGTTACGGGCAGGCCATATTTATGTTTTTAAAACAACGTAGTTTCTTGGACTTACTGATAACCCAGGGATGAAACTTCTCACTCGCATGCACATTACATACAATGACAACAGTTACACACTGCTGCGTGCTCCAACGCAACACTTATAACTTTTTAACCCCAGGGTGCAATTTGGAGAAAGTTTGTAAAAAAAGTCCAGTTCCATCCATGCCGAACACACAAGGCATACTTTTTCATCAATCGGTCGAATTACTGCCACCAGCTGTTCGCACATTTCTTCATCAAATTTATTTGTCTCACCACAAATTTATGCAGATGAAAACTAATGTCTTTTGGAACAGACACAACCAACCAGCAGAACAAATGAAGTCTTCAATGCCAATAGTTTTGCCAATCTCATTTGCTTTTGATTGAATCTTAAGGCCACTTAAAGGTATGTTTGATGCACGCATCCATTTGAACCATTCTAGCCGTAATGTCTCAATCTGTTTAGACTTAGCGCCACGAAGTCATTTAAATTTGTTTCTGGAACCTGCTGCAGCAGGTAAAAGTACACTAGGGAATTCCAAACTGCTCTGCAATTGCTGTTTTCTTTGTGATATGGTCCATTTCATCTAGACCTTAAGCTTTAGTAGTACATTTAGAGCCATCTCTTTCCTCTTTGCCATGTTTCACGTGCTACCGTTTCTAGATTTTTATTCAGTATTCTAACTCAATCTGGCTATGACTCAAAGAACATCTGGCACTGACTATGTTTCCAATTGTTAATACAAACATTATTGAATTTATTTAAATTTACTGTACACGCTGATTGTTGAGGCGATAATTACAGCTGCAAACCTACAATACACTAGAAATGAGTCAACAATGGGTAGTTAGCTTTGTTGTTACATTTCTTGCATTCGTTTTAGAAAAAATTAATACCTAAGAATATTGTTAACATCAGAAGCTTGTGTTACAATGAAATTTAATTATTCTCTGGACTGAAAGATTTCACAAGTCATCTTAACCCATGAAACTTCCCATAAGAACTGTTATATTTAATAATAATAATAAAGCTGGCCACAGGAATTTTACTTTGTAATTTTTGTCTTCTTACCCTTATACTTGCCCTACAAATAAGACATTTTTTCCTGTGAACTTCAAGGGTTCACACTTTTTATGTAGTCTAAATCATCATTTAAGTCCATATTTTTAGAATCAGATGTATCTTGTAGAACTTCACTACCTTCACTATCAGAGACTTCGTGAAATATAAATTTTCTTGTAACCTTGTACCTAATTTTTTTGTTCATTTTTCAGATTTCACTT
This sequence comes from Schistocerca serialis cubense, assembly GCF_023864345.2. Taxonomy (NCBI): domain Eukaryota; kingdom Metazoa; phylum Arthropoda; class Insecta; order Orthoptera; family Acrididae; genus Schistocerca; species Schistocerca serialis. The sequence goes on from NC_064640.1 coordinate 11,376,852, forward strand.
AATTTTCCTTAAACTCGCTCTTCACTTTTTCCCAGCTTTTAAAGGTATCCTGGTTCAATTCATTTTAGTTAATATTATTGATATCTTCCTGTTCTCCTCCCAGTATTACTTTTTGGTGCTACCTTTCAAAATAGCCAGACGTCATGTGAGCTTCACTTGTGCTTGCCTATAGGTCACTGATTTTTACATTGTAGGCTTACAACTACAGCTCAAAACCACTGGATTTTCTTTGCTTGTGCTAGGTTATTTAGCCTTCTGCAAAACCATTTGAATTAACAGCGTGTCCACAATAGTCAAAAAAATTATATAACATCTGCTTTATTAAAAGCTGTTGCTCTTTATTTGCTATTTTTTCAGGTTTTTGCAAGGTGAGCTGCTGATACTGGCTCATGAAACCCCTGATGCAATCTATTCCAGCTATTTTATTTACATCCCAACTACTCTGCATGCTTGGACAGGCATTTTGCATAGTCATAAGTCAGTCCATGGTTCATATTTTTAACTTCTAATACTGTTAATTGCAAAGCTTATGATCTTCATCTGCAGTGAAAACTAGATGATTTGTATAAATTTAGTGATGATAATTTGGTGATCGTATTTGTTTAGTGTCAGCTTAATATCCATGCATTGCTATTTCTCAAGCTGTCAAAGCAGAATAGTGAACCCGAAATAGATATGCACCAGTTCTACGAGATGGCACGCTTCCATGGCATTTCCACATCTACATCCATACTCCGCAAGCCACCTGACGGTGTGTGGCAGAGGGTACCTTGAGTACCTCAATCAGTTCTCCCTTCTATTCCAGTCTCGTACTGTTCGTGGAAAGAAAGATTGTCGGTATGCCTCTGTGTGGACTCTAATCTCTCTGATTTTACCCTCATAGTCTCTTCGCAGGATATACATACGAGGGAGCAATAAACTGCTCGACTCCTCGGTGAAGGTATGTTCTCGAAACTTCAACAAAAGCCCGTACCGAGCTACTGAGCGTTTCTCTTGCAGAGTCTTCCATTGGAGTTTATCTATCCTCTCCGTAACACTTACGCGATTACTTAATGATCCTATAACGAAGCGTGCTGTTCACCGATGGATCTTCTCTCTCTCTTCTATCAACCCTATCTGGTACGAATCCCACACCAGTGAGCAGTACTCAAGCAGTGGGGAACAAGTGTACTGTAACCTACTTCATTTGTTTTTGGACTGCATTTCCTTAGGATTCTTCCAATGAATCTCAGCCTGACATTTGCTTTACCGATGATTAATTTTGTATGGTCATTGCATTTTAAATCACTCCTAATGCCTACTCTCACAAAATTTATGGAATTAACTGCTTCCAGTTGCTGATCTGCTATATTGTAGCAGAATGATAAGGGATCTTTCTTTCTATGTATTTGCAGCACATTACACTTGTCTACACTGGTATTCAATTGCCATTCCCTGCATCATGCGTCAATTCGTTGCAGATCATCCTGCATTTCAGTACAATATTCCATTGTTACAACCTCTCGATATACCACAGCATCATCCACAAAAAGCCTCAGTGAACTTCCGATGTTATCCACAACGTCATTTACATATATTGTGAATAGTAATGGTCCTGTGACACACCCCTGCGGCACACCTGAAATCACTCTTACTATGGAAGACTTCTCTCCATTGAGAATGACATGCTGAATTCTGTCATCTAGGAACTCTTCAATCCAATCACACAGTTGGTCTGATAGTCCATATGCTCTTACTTTTTTCATTAAACGACTGTGGGGAACTGTATCAAACGCCTTGCGGAAGTCAAGAAACACGACATCTACGTGGGAACCCATGTCTATGGCCCTCCAAGTCTCGTGGACGAATAGCGCAAGGTGAGTTTCACACGATCGGCTTTTCTAAAACCCATGCCGATTCCTACAGAGTAGATTTCTAGTCTCCAGAAAAGTCATTATACTCGAACATAATACATGTTCCAAAATTCTACAACTGATCAACATTAGGGATATAGGTCTATAGTTCTGCACATCTGTTTGATGTCCCTTCTTGAAAACAGGGATGACCTGTGCCCTTTCCCAATCTTTTGGAACACTACGCTCTTCTGGAGACCTACGGTACACCGCTGCAAGAAGGGGGCGAGTTCCTTCGCACACTCTGTATAAAATCTAACTGGTATCCCATCAGGTCCAGCAGCCTTTTGTCTTTTGAGCAATTTTAATTGTTTTTCTATCCCTCTGTCATCTATTTCGATATCTACCACTTTGTCATCTGTGCGATAATCTAGAGAAGGAACTACAGTGCAGTCTTCCTATGTGAAACAGCTTTGGAAAAAGACATTTAGTATTTCGGCCTTTAGTCTGTTATCCACTGTTTCAGCAACATTCTGAGCACAGAGTGTCTGGACATTTTGTTTTGATCCATCTACAGCTTTGACATAAGACCAAAATTTCTTAGGATTTTCTGCCAAGTCAGTACATAGAATTTTACTTTCGAATTCGCTGAATGCCTCTCGCATAGCCCTCCTCACATTACGTTTTGCTTCATGTAATTTTTGTTTGTCTGCAAGGCTTTGGCTATGTTTATGTTTGCTGTGAAGTTCCCTTTGCTTCCGCAGCAGTTTTCTAACTCGGTTGTTGTACCACAGTGGCTCTTCTCCATCCCTTACTATCTTGCTTGGCACATACTCATCTAATGCATATTGACGATGGTTTTGAGCTTTGTCCACTGATCCTCAACACTACCTGTACTTGAAACAAAACTTTTGTGGTGAGCCGTCAAATAATCTGAAATCTGCTTTTTGTCACTTTTGCTGAACAGAAAAATCTTCCTACTTTTTTTTAATATTTATATTTACGGCTGAAATCACCAATGCTGTAACCACCTTATGATCGCTGATTCCCTGTTCTGCGTTAACTGTTTCAAATAGTTCGGGTCTGTTTGTCACCGGAAGGTCTAATATGTTATCACCACGAGTCGGTTCTCTGTTTAGCTGCTCAAGGTAGTTTTCAGATAATGCACTTAAAAAATTTCACTGGATTCTTTATCCCTGCCACCCGTCTCCCAGTCTATATCTGGTAAATTAAAATCTCCGCCCAAACCTGTAACATGGCTGGGAAATATAAGTATTTTCCAAATTTTCCTTCAGATGTTCTGCCACAACAGCTGCTGGGCCAGGGGGCCTACTGAGACATCCAATTACCATGTTTGAGCCTGCTTAACTGTGACCTTCCCCAAATTATTTCACATTTCAGATCTCCATAAATTTCTTTCAATACTATTGCACTTTTTATCGCTATAAACACACCTCCCCCTTCACTGTCCAGCCTGTCTCTGCAGTATACATTCCAATCTGAGTTTTGAATTTCACTACTGTTTACATCTGATTTCAGCCAACTTTCCGTCCGTAGTACTATGTGGGCATTGTGACCATTTATTAATGAGAGCAGTTCTGGGACCTTTCTATAGATGCTCCTGCAGTTTACTATTACCACATTAATATTATCATTCCCTGTTGCGTTTTGCCTACTGCTACCTTGTCGCATCTCAGTAGGCGTCTTGTCGGGCCTAGGGAGGGAGTTCTCTAACCTAAAATACCCACATGTGCACTCTACACGTACTCCGCTACCCTTGTAGCTACTTCCTGCGTGTAGTGCACGCCTGAACTATACAGGGGGACCCTACATTTCTCCACTCGATAGCGGAGGTCGAGAAATTTGCACCCCAGATCTCTGCAGAATCATCTGAACCTCTGGTTTAAGCCTTCGACTCTACTCCAAACCAGATGAGTGCGATCGGTTCTGGGAACAACACTACAAATAGTTAGCTCAGATTCCACCCCGTGGGCGTGGCTTTCCACCTTCACCAACTCTGCCACCCACCTGTATGAACTGAGGATGACCTCTGAACCCAGACGGCAGGAGTCATTGGTGCCGACATGAGCAACAATTTGCAGTCGGGTGCACCCAGTGCTCTCTATCGCCGCCAGCAGGGCCGCCTCCACATCTCGGATGAGACCCCTGGCAAGCAGACAGAGTGAACACTGGCCTTCTTCCCCAACCTTTCTACTATTTCCCTAAGGGGCTCAATCACCCACCTAACATTGAAGCTCCCAATCACTAATAAACCCCTCCCCCCCCGTGTGCCTGCTTGGACCTTGCCGAAGGAGTGGCCATATGTCCACTCACAGGCAGAGTGGGCGATGCCAAATGGCCAGCCTCCACATTGACCCTCCACCTTGTAAGATGCGAACACCGTTGAACCTGCCACTCCCCTTGGGGAGAGGGTGGCCCAACTGTGCCCAGTACCTGTGAAGATGTCTCAACAGCAGGGACTGTGGGTGAAGCATGTAACACCTGGGGTGTACCATGCAACGCACCAGACTCCCCGCTGCCACTACACGCTGAGGCAGCAGCCTGAAGACGGCTGACCGTGGTCATCAGCACATTCAGATTTTCGCAAACAGTGGCGAGCTGCTCCTGCATCCGTACACAGCGGTCACACATCCTATCCATCCTAAGAAATCAACAGTTTACTGTGGAGTGTTAAGTAATCAACTTTTAACTAGACTGCCAATTCACTAAAGGCAGCTGAGAGCTGACTAAACTGTAGTTACTAGACACTTCTTGTTGGAAACAATGAAAATAAGCACTAACTGTCTCTGACTGTATTCAAAACACGAAATCTATGGAACACTATTACTAGTACTCAAAAAAATTTGCAATTTTTTCTTCACTCTCCCCTTATTACAACACACTGTTTTTTCAAGTTCACACCACATTACCAATTCTAAAAGAAAAAACTTATTTTGCACCTATTGTGCCATACAATGATATATTATTGCTGAAATAAGTTACGTAGATAGTCTGCGGACAGACTTCAACTCTAAATGGTTTCCTGAAATCTGCATGTGCAGCCATTAAAGGTAAAGCACTGTTGCTTCTTTCAGAAAGGTGTTTAAAGTGGTTTATGGAATAATTAGATGCACAATGTTATAAGCTTAGTGTATAAATTTCATTTGTCTCAAAATCAGGTAGCAAAAATGCATTCTTGGAACAGAACTGAGCATTTACTTTTCCCATCACGAAACAACATTTATTGAAGACCAACACTCTTGCGAATAATAATGAAGGGAAATCCATTGTCAGCTATTTTCCTGTTGTGGCCAGTTAAACAGAAGTGTCAGTTGTGAGAAATTCTAACTGCTGAAAGGTGTCCCTAATTGAAAAGAGGACACACATCACCAGGTTTTGGTTGGTTGAATGACTGGGGGTAAGGGACTAAACAGTGAGGTCATCAGTCCCTCGTACCATGTTTCGGAGTACCCCTGTTGGAATCAGTTCAAAGGTCAGAGAAGGAAAAATAGCAGATGACACCCAATAAAACTGGACCTACCAACACACTGTGGTGTTCAAAATTACCTCTGGGCTGAGGAACCATTCCTTTACATGATAGCATACATCCAATACGGGTCTAAGGCCTTAATGAGTGTCTAGGACAATGCACTGCTCTGAGGGGAGTCCATTAGTACTTTGTGTTCACAACCTAACCTACTCCAACCTAACCATCCTCAGACAGGTATTCAGGATCCCGGCAGCAAGATGACATGCCACACAAGTGATCTTCCAATGTCTGTGGTACAGCCTGTACATAGTCCACGGGGCTCTTCAAAATTCCACACATGTATGCAACAATCAAAAACTAAAGAATTCGTTAGCAAAATTTCTGACAAAGTGCACTGGTGGCCCCAATTTTATAAAAGGTTAGGCTTCTGTGGTACGTCTTATCAAGATAGGACGAACTAATTAAATTAACACTTTATAAATCTTTAGATTAAAAGAATGCATGAGAATGTACCAAGATTGAGGACAATTAAATGTTGTCAATATCATAACTTAACTGCACTAACATGCACATCATCATAATACTTAAACTAACAGAGAATCATACAGAACATGCTCTAACCAACCAAGTCACTTGTTGTTTGGATCAGTGTGCATGACAAACTGTTGAAGAAAAACAAACAAAACCTGTTACAGTAGGAAACTAAAAATTCTGAACTGATTACCCAAAATTTCTATTAAATACCACCACCATACAATGATATGATCTGTGTTATACTAATTTGTATCACAGAATTATCTTAGGCTTCACTTCGGAATAAATAACTACTTCCACACAATGATATTTTTTTGTAAATGTGTTGAAAAATTCTCACCCATAATATATGGATCATCAATCAGTGGGTAGAAGAAGTCCGTAGTCTGTAGCAAAAATAGTCCATGTCGGGGAAGAGTAATTACAGCTGAGTCTAAACCTGCATCTGAAATAAATTTCATTATACAAATGAGAAAATGAGAAATATGATTTTTAGAAAGCACTTTGCAACAAATTATCAATGGTGATAAATCAAGACAACACAATCTGCACAAACATTTAAGACACCAATGCAGGTGCGAGTCATGTACTGATACAAATGGTAGAGAAAGTTTTAACCCCTGTTTGATATGTGCTGCCTATCCTAAGACTGATTGGTCATTAGCCAGCTGATTCCGAATGAAGAAAGATGAAGGTTAACATCCCACTGATGATCTCATTTCAGAGCGCCCAAACCCTCTGCCATACACTAGACAGCTTGCGGAGTGTATGTACTATTGTTTGTGGAAATTGCAACATCAAGTAAAATCGTGAATTCAATTTATTTAATACCACAGGTTAGGTACATGAGAAGTAACAAATGATTAACTTTTCAAATCTGTACATGACCTTTGAGCCCTACTATTCAGTATGACGTGTGGCCACCATGCATTGCAAATAGAGCAGCTTATGCCATGGCATTGAATCAGTTTCTGAATACATTCCTGAGAGATTTCCTCCACACAGTTTGTATCCGAGCCCACAAATCTGTGACACCAGTTACTGGTGGACTGTGATGCACCAGGTGTCTACCAACCATATCCCAGACACGTTCGATGGGCGACATATCTGGCAAACATGCAGGCCAGGGAAGCAATGGTACCCGTCACTCTTTGAACAAGGCCTGTACATTCCTCGCAACATGTGGCCGGGCATTGTCCTGTTGAAATGCGGCTTGTGGAGATGCCTGAAGCAGGGGGGAGTACCTCTGGCACCACAACCTCCATTAGGTGACCAGTTGCTGCTCAAAGTGCCCGCAATACACACGACGCAGGATCAGTTGTTGTAACCAAGGACGCCCCAAACCATCACACCAGGTGTTTGTCCGCTATGCCGCTCCACAATGCAGCCCTCCAGGTTGCGCTCACCACAGTACCGCCGGACACTTATGTGACCATCACGGTAGGGCATGTTGAAGCAGGGCTCATCTGAAAAGATTACGTGTTTCCACTCATCAGCCCAGTGACAGTGTTCACATGACCATTGCAGTTGAAGGAGCTTGTGGTTTCTGGACAATGGAAGCTGACGTAATGGCATGCATGCAACCAATCTAACCTGCAGCAGACGGCGACGAACAGTCTATGCAGGCAAGTTCGCACCTGTTGCAGTGTTCCAGCAATGACCCAACATGTGGATTACAGTCTGTGATGGCCATGCGGACAAGATAACAGTCATCCCATGCTATGGTCATGTTCCGTGGTCGAGTTCCCACTAATCGCTGCGTATGACCTTCCTCTATCCACTGCTTCCACAGACACATGACTGTCGTAGCAGTATGCCCTGTGCGAGCCAAAATGTCACAGTATGACAACCCCGTTTCCAGGAGACCAATCATTCTGCCCCATTCGAACTCTCTCACATGCTGATATAGCCCCCTTTGATGTCAACGAGGCATATTGGCACTCAATGTATTGTTTCCACCTTGTGACAGCTCTGCACTGAGTACACTAGGCACAGCACCGACCCTGTCTGACTGACATGAGAGGACTCTGCTCGGCCTACATGTACCCCATCTTGCTGCAAAACATAGCACATATTGCTTGCACACACGTTGCCACTTCCACAAAGTGTGGCGCTATTCGGGTCATTCCTTCTCGGTGTTGCACTTTGCACAAACGGCAGTGTATTTTTATGTGGGACTGGGTAGTTCTTTTTCAGAGGAACTAATTATCTATGCATTCACCTTCGAGTTACTTAAGACAACAATAAAAAATCTAAGAATGAGTGGCTGGACAGTGACTTTAATTTCACTCTTCTGAATACACTCGATATTTAGATTTAAATGTTGGCTAATCTGAAACTTTGTGTTACAATAACACAGTGTAAAGAAGTTTAAAGTGTTAGTCATGATCATAAAAAGTAATAATGGAAACTTCCTGAACTGATAGAACACAATGATTTCACTAAAAAGCTAAAGTGGAGCTGCCCAAGAAATTTCATACAGTGAATAAATAAATTACAGGAATTATAACTACTTTACAAGTAGTTAATTTTATTTTTAATGATGAAAGTTCTTCACAGTCTATTAACAGTCTTAAGAGGGTCAGTTCTCATAAGGACTGTCTCGTCAGGTACTTGGCTACAATTCAGATTGAATAAATTAGAAACGAAACTAGCTGTTTCTTTGTTGTAGGAAGCACACAGATATACTTAAGTGAATTAGAAACTATACAAAATCTCAGTCAGGATGTCTAGCCTGATATTTGGCTTCAACACCTACCAAATGCAGGTCCAGTGATTAACTTCATCCTCCCATTTTGTAATATGGAACTGGGATATGTAACAAACTTTCAGCACTTAGAGAAGGCCATATCTTGGAAGGCTGATTAACATAAAACCCACTGGTGGTGATTGCATACAACGCCTGAGTTATGTTCAATAGGATTTTGTGTCATTTCTCACGCAGTCTTCATAGATTCTAGAGGTGGGTAACTAGTGTGTTGTATTTATTTCCCTTCTAAGGACACAATACTACAATAATATTTAAATCTGCATCTACAGAGTTCAGAGGACACATTTCATTTCACAAGAAAATCAATGAATTTTAAGATTAGTGACTTTTCTGGTGTTATGGATACCAAAGGCACGTGACTTGATAAATTTGTTGGTTAATGTTGAACAATCCATGCAAATAATAATCCTACGATGGCCAAGTATTAACAAAGAAATAACTGCCCCAACAAATAAATCAAAGATGTTCAAGTACTTCATTTCATCTGGGATGTGGATAATACTGGCTGAAGAATACATAAGTCATGTGGATTTCATCTTAGCAGCCTTGGGAAACAATTGCTCCCAAATAAACAGGAAAATATCAGCAAACATCTTCAAGCCCACAAGCGTTTGGATCAGATTAAATTCAATTTTCGTTCCATACACCCAAAAATCAAATTATTCTCATTGGGATGGAGCATGTCAGAAATTAAAAAAATTGAATATCATACTCACTTCCCTGATCATCTGTCAGTTGATTGTCAAGAATACATTAAACTGGAATTGCTAATATTTACAGAATTAAAACACTTTCAGACAAACACAGTTACGCACTTTTAATAAATTTATCAAACACAAAATACCTAATCTTGACTGCTGCAACTAAGTGCTGTCAAAACTGAAATCTAAAAGATGTTTTTACTTAAGCTGGTCTAACAGTCCCTCTTAAGATACTCATCTACAGAGTAGGAGGAGTTGCCTATCAGAAATTCTTTCAAACACTGTTTAAACTGTGCTTTATCTGAAAACAAGTCTTTAATGGTTGCTGGCAGTTCACAGAAGATGTGTGTTCCTGAATATTGGACCCCTTTTTAGACCAAGGTAAGTGATTTTAGCTCTTTGCGTAGAATGTTCTTATTCCTTGTGCTGATACTATGTATTGAGCTATTGGTTGCAAATTGACACATTTGCAACAAATTTCATTAAGGAATAAATAGACTGAGAAGTAGTGGTTAGAATATCCAGTTGCTTGAGCACATTTCTACATGATCATCTTGAATTTACACCACAAATTAGTCTTATATTACACACTTTTGCACTCTAAAAACTTTGACTTGGTTTCACGAGTTACCCCACCCAGAATATGATCCCATATGACAATAAAATCAAAGTACGCAAAGTATGCAAGTTGTTTTATATTTATATCTGACATCATTCACATTGCAAATACAGACTTGTTAAGGTGCTTCAGCAATTCTTTGGTATGTCCAGCCACCTGAATTTTTACTGAGTTGTAATCCCAGAAATCTCTTCAATCTGCATGTCTTCATATGTTATACACATGCTGGAATGAAATCTGTTATGGGTTCTGAACTGCATATAGTGGGTCTTTTCAAAGTTTAATGGCAGTGAATTAACTTTAACCCATTTATGAATGTCAATGAAAATTTAATTAGCAGCCATTTCTAAATCTGTACTAGACTTGTTATTTATTGCCATGTTTGTATCATCTGCAAACAAAACAAACTTAGCATCTGGAAATGTAACAGATGAGAAGTCATTAATGTGCACAAGAAAAAGCACCTGACCCAAGATTGAACCTTGAGGAGAACAACATGTAATTAATTCCCTATCAGATGAAGATTAATTGCTTACTGCACAGGTATTTCATGGCAACACCCTTTGTTTCCTGTTAGGTAGGACTAAAAATTTTGCTGCACCGCCAGTGACATCACAATATTATAATTTACTTAAGAGAATGTTGTGATTCACACAGTCAAAGGCTTTCGACACATCACGGAAAGTGCCAGTAGCCTCTAACCTGCTATCTAATGAATTAAGAACATTCTCACTGTACTTGTAAAAAGACTTCTCTATACTGGAACAAAGAAGGAGCCCAAACTATGACTATGACAATATTAAATAACTTTCAACAGTTACTTAACTAGTACTATGCCATTTTGAATAGCTTGTTGGAACCTGAAAAATGGTGTTCAGTGTACACAGATTAAAGGTATTACGAATCAGTTGGTCGTCACAATGCAAATGAAAACACTGATACTTATAATACGTAATGCACAATAAATTAGGGCCTGGTGTTTTTGGCAGAAAACTATTAAGTAACAGTCCACATAATGTGTGCCGAGCACTGACTGAAGCACAATATGTTTCACTGGGGACTGCCAGGATACTACACTGCACATAAATTTTGCAGGACTGATAAACGACATGCTATTGCTTGAGTCTAGCGAAAGACAATTTACCATGTAATTTTATTGACAAATCTAGTTATTTAAATAATAACTCTTTCAAATATTGTGCAAGAGGAATCCAATTATAGTCTGGGAGACGAGTCTTCGGTGCTAGAGCTCAGTAGTGGTTTTACACTGCCTAGCAACCACAGGTAGCCAGATAACAAGGGACTGCACTTTAACAGGTAGCAGGAGCCATGTTGTCACTCTGTAAATATCATGCACACATGCTTGAAAGTACCAGTGAGTGTCATTTGCAGCCGGTTCTGTTGTTTCATCTTTTGCCTGAATAGTTCAGTTCGTAGTTAATTTTGTTTTTAGTGTTTATTTGCTTCTGTTTTGTTTTAAACAATGCCTATATGATGAGTAGTGACAGCCCAACATGTAAAGTGAATCAGAAGAAGAAAATTGTGCTACACATCCAGGGCCACAAATTCATGTGTTTGGTGAAGCACTACTTTAAGAAAGAAAAGGAGAAAGGATGAGTCCGTACTTCTTGTTGTGCAGGTTCTTAATTGGACTGCAACAGCACTGAAAACCAAGGACACTGTTGTAATGATAGGGAAAGAACAATACAGTATAGAGTGTGGTGAGTGGCACAACAAGGCTGCACATTCCAGGAAAGAAGCAGCCAAGAGAGAAGCAAGTGACAAGTTTGGATAATTTCGAGAGAGACACCTTTCGTTGTCTTGTATACATACATAATAAGGGAACATGTTGCTCTATCTAAATTGCAGATGACACTTCAAAAAGACTTTTTTTAAACAAAGCATACAGTGCTGAGACATAGGCGTCAGCTATTCAGTGTTTAATGGACACAAAATATTAACGAAAAGGACAGATGTAGTCACATGGTGGGGCAGATTTCTGGAGAGGATCATGGGTGAGAGATTTGAAAATACAGTGTGGATAGATGAAATGTGGATTAACGCCAGCTGCTCATTACAGAGGCTGGAGTGATGGAACGCCTGAGGGGACCATGACAGTGTCTGTTGGAAAAGGAGGTGAATTCATATTTTACATACAGACATTTTTGTATGAAACTGATTGTTAATGTTTCATTCAAAAAAGACATGTGACTGACACAAAGAGATAAACAGTCTAGTTTTTCAAAAGTGGGTCAAGATATCACTTATGATGACTCTGACACATCCATCAGGGATTGTCATGGGTAATTCTCCATATCACTCCATTGTTCATGGAAAAACACCAACTTTGGCAACAAAAACGATATTATTCAGTGGCTGAAATGACAAAAAGTGGATTTCAGAGACGATTTGAAGAAGCCTGGATTGCTCAAAATTGTGGCACAAAAGAAACAACAATTTCCAACACATTTAATTGACGAGATCGCTGAAAGGTACGGGTGTGAAATTATTTGGCTTCCTCCATTCTGGCATCACTTCAGTGTCATTTAAGGGGTATGGGTGCAAATAAAAAAATGCTGAAAATCTTCTTGTAGCAGCTGTCAACCAAGTTACAAGTGAGATCTGGACAAAAATTGTAAACAGCACTGCAAGTGTCAGAGAGGCAGCCAAAAACAATGCCCATGTGGAAGAATGTGTAGAAAATTATGCATTTGTGAGGGAGCAGTGATAAGTTTCAGCAGTAATGAAGAAGACTATTCTAAATTAGATTCTGACAATAATAAAGAATGTAGCCAGGATTTTGTCAAGCGGGGTAGGGGGGGTCTGACTTATTAAAGGGAACCTTAACCCTTAAGTAGTCGTGCGGGGTGTTCAGAACACCCCAATCAACCTTATCGATGGATTATTACATAATGGATAGGAGTATAACATCATGCTCTTTGGTACCTTTCTAGGACGGAATATGAAAGCTTTGAGTAACAATAGAATCTAGAATGGAAGCGCAAGTTCCAAGAAAACGTGCAACAATGTGCCCTGGGGTGTTGTTGGCACCCCGCGCAACTATGTTGCAGTGCTGCGAGAAAGTGCACAGTTGTGTTCTGTAGCAGCTGCTTGTATTTTATCGCTCTGTGCAGTTAAAACAGCTATGGATCATTACGAAATAGAACAAGAAAGAGTGCAGAAGCTTCTGGAAGAAGTCTTACACGAAACTTCTGAAGGAGGAGAAAAGGAAGAGGAGGAAACAGACAGTTGTGAAGTTCTCTCTCATCACACGGAAACAGAGGATGAATACAACCTGGAACCACAAGTAAGTGCAGCGGATAATGAAAACAAGCATGATTTTTTTATTGGAAAGGATAAGGTTACAATATGAGTGAAAAGTTGCCCTAGTCGCAATGTAAGAACTAGAAGTGTACACCTCATTATTCATCTCCCTGGTGTGAAAGCTATCGCAAAATCTGCAAAAACTGCTGTGGACTGTTTTCCGATATTTACTCGAATAAATGACATAACAATTAGAACGATTACATCATGCACAAGTATTTACGTACAACACATTGCATCAAATATCACAAGAGACCATGATGCCAAACCAACAAATGAGAAAGAAATCTAATCTCTTCTGGGTCTTGATATTGGCTAGGCATTACTGGGCAGGACACCAAAATCTGGAAGACTTATTGGACACAAATGGTTTCTGAATTGCAATATTTCATGCAACAATGAGTTTACGGCACTTTCGTTTCTTGTTGCGTTGTTTGAGATTCGATGATATTTGAGACAGACCACATGTAGAGAACTTAATAGCCTAGCTGCATTCAGAGAAGTGTTTGAATTATTCATGTCAAACTGTTTCAGTAATTATACTGTGTCTGAATATACGATAGTGGATGAACAACTGGATGCATTTAGAGACAAATGCAGTTTCCGACACTATCAAGCAAGCCTGCGAAATATGGTTTGAAAATTTTCACCTTATGTGATGCAAGAAAATGGTATACTTTGGGGATGGAAATCTATGTTGGGAAACAGCCAGAGCGGCCCTTTGCACGGTCAAACTCGCCTAAGGAGATAGTAAATAGTATTGTACAGCCTATTGAAAATACAACGTGACACTAGATAACTGGTTTTGTTCCATACCACTGGATGAAGAGCTCCTGAAAAAGAAACTTACTGTAGTAGGAACTCTTAGAAAGAATAAGAGAAGCTCCCTCCAGGCTTTCTTTGCACAAGAGGTCGGGAACTTAGAAGCAGCCTTTTTGGATTCAGAAAGGATATCACCATTGTTACATATGTGCCAAAGAACGGCAAAAACTTTATTCTCCTTTCATCTTTGCATCAAGACTGTGCCATTGACACTAACACTGCAGAAGAATCGAAATAGAAATTATAACAGTGTACAATAAGACCAAAACAGGTATGGACATAATAGATGAAATGTGCACTACTTATTCAACCTCAAGAAAAACTAGACACTGGCCACTTGCCCTATTTTTCCGAATGATTGACATTGCTTGCATTAACGCCCATATACACAAATAATAACAATAAGAGGATTTCCCGAAGAATGTTTTTACGTGAAGTCAGGTCATTAGTAAATCCCATAGTGTGCAAGAGAGCAGCCACTCACTCCCCGCCAAAACAAGTTAGACAGAAAGCCGCTAAAATGGCAGGAATTAAAGACAGCAACAATGCACCACCTTCTGAACAAAGAATACTTAAGCCCAGGTGCTGCATAGTTTGTCCTTTGAGTAAAGACATAAAAGTTAAATCGCACTGTGGTCAATGTTTGAAAGTTATGTGTGTAAAGTACATGAGAAATGTAAGTGAAAAGTGTTACGATAACGCAATCCTTGAAGCCAGTGATATTGACTGATTCCATAAAATGTTTGAGTTGACTGAACAAATGTTTAATTATATGTATAATCTCTTATACCTGTAATACAGTATGGAGAATAACAGAAATAAACAAACAAAATATTGTAAGAAAATGGGAATTACTGCTTATGTTTCAAATAACCCAACTTAATACTAAAGTAATATTAAATAAAACAATAATGTACTGGGAGATAACATTATAAATAGCTAAAACTTTGAACATAGCTGTTTCAGAGACTGTGTCAGAATTATATTGGAACAAATAAGCCTTCAGTCACAAATATTAAGTCAAAATTGACCTGGTTTCGACGCTACTATGAGCGTCGTCTTCAGAATTAGACTAACTGTTCTAAAACATATTAGATACATAGTACATTAATAAAATTAAAGTTTGTACTGACTGGAAAAGATGCAGTACTTACAAGTCACATATTAAAAAAGATCTGAGCCGGAAAAGCGTTGTCATGAACAGTTGTGAGATGGCGAGCCGCTAAGGGCTGCTCGTACTGTGAACAAGGGTAGCTAGAAAGAAGGTTTTTGTCCTTACTGGGATTGGGTATTGGTATGAGTGTGGCTTCATGCCAGCCTCTGGGAAACGTGCCCTCTGCCCAGATGCATTTGTACGTATGAAGCAGTAAGTGCTTGCCCGCATGAGAAATGTGCTGCAACATCTGAATGCAAACGTCATCTGGCCCTGGGGTGGAGGATCGAGATGAAGTAAGAGCGTGATCTAGCTCCCTCATAGTAAAGGCGCACTATAGCACTCACGATTCTGAGAAGAGGAGGGTATCGCCCAAGCCTCCTCCACTCGTTTCTGATGGAGGAAGGCAGGGTGACAGTGGGAGCAGCTCGAAATCTGCACAAAATGGCAGCCCAAGGTGTTGAAGATAGCAATAGGATCCACTATGACATCATCTGCTATTGCCAGGCCAGAAATTGGGGAATGGATCTTGGTCCCAGAGGGCCGTCTGAGGTTGGCCCACACAACGGAAGAGGCTGTGAAACTGTTGAAAGGACTAGTGAATGAAATCCAGCTAGCTTTTTTGCTATACCGAAGAACGCGACGACACTGTGCACGTAACTGTTTATAACGATGCAGTTTACCACTGTAGGATGGCAGTTAAAAGCATGGAGAGAACGTCTCCATGCGTGAACTGCGTCGCAGCACGCCTTAGTCCACCTAGGGATCGGGACACAGTGTGGTGAAGATGAAGACGACGACGACGATATGGGTTGAGGGGGCACTCGACATCGCTGTCATCAGTGCCCTGACAAAAGTCAACATGAAATGTCATGGGTGGGGACAAAGGCTGTCCCCACATGCAGAGCAGTTTATAACGTACTAAAGTCTACCACCCTTCACCACCAGTTTAGGGATGAGGCCTGATAGTACACAAAATTTCACCACTCTGTTAACACTGGTATCAGTATCTGCAAGGACGGTGTGCAGATCTCCTGCGAGACCAAAGGCTGCCCTAATATCAGTATACAGGACACACGTAGCAACAGTATGCTGAACTGAACGCGGCATGCCACAAACTTCACAACAGAAAGTGGTATCTGTCATCAAGAAAAATAGCCACTCCACCTTTAGCCCTGCCTACAGTATTATCGTCTTTCCTGTATATGTGGTAGCCCCGTAATGTAGGTGTGTTATGACTAAGACGCGTTTCTTGTAAGCAGATGCAGAAAGGTTTATTCTGGACCAGCAGCTGCAATTCTTTCAAATGTGAGCGATATCTATTCAAATTCCACTGCAACACAGAAGTCCCTATGGAAGCTATTGGTTAGCGATGGTGGTTGTATCCTTTCTCCCTCGGAGGCAGTGATTTACCGGGGAGGTCAGGGGGAACGTTAGCCAGTTCCGCGTTCTCTAGTTCCTCCTATTGGAAGTCCATATCTTCAAGCGCATAGTCATCATCGGAAAGGGAGAGCGCTCGTCGATCCAAAGGCTTACCTACCGCTTTCTTGGATTTAGAACTACTTTTTGAAGGACGTTTTTCTTTACTGGCAGGAGGAGGAGGAGGAGGAGGAGGAGGCTGCCTGGGTTGCTGGGATGGCTTAGGTGGCTTCTAAAGTAGGGGAGTGGTAAGTGGCTTAGGTGGTAAGTCTACTGCTGACTACTACTGAGCGACATCAGTTGCAAGTCGAGTCTTTCCCCCACAGGTACAGTGACAAGTGCATCTGCTCGTATTTGAATCTGTGGTCTGGGTTTGTGTAAAGGCACCACACTTAGCTATTGGTGTTTTAAGGGCTGATGCAAAAGAAGTTGAGAAAACCGATGTTGCATGGCTTTGTAAGCCTTTTTAGCTTCATCATACGGTATGCGTCTCTGTACTTTCAACTCTTGAATTTTCTTTTCCTCGTTGTAAACCCCACACTTTCTGTTCCACACTGGGTGATCCCCAGAGCTGTTAACACATTTCAGAGGAAGTGTACAAGAACTCCCTGCCTCTTGAGCGGAGCCTCCACAATTGCCACACATAGCCTTTCCGTTAGATCCCATGGTGGTATGGCCAAATCTGACATTTATAGCATCGCATGGGGTTAGGAACAAACAGGCAAACCTTAAGGCAGATATAACCGGCAAGGATATATTCTGGTAATTCGAGAGTACTAAATGTTAGAATAAATGTTTCCGATTTTTCCAATTTGCCATTGACTCTCCTCATATAATTCTGCACCTCCTTGACGCCCACATTCTTCCACTCTTCACGCAACTCTGCGGGGTCCATCTCCATTATATTGGAGCAAGTAACCACGCCCTTACTATAGTTAAGGGTGTTATGCAATTCAGCCGCAACTGGGTAATCACCTAAGGCCTCACATCCCAGAAGCTTTGATATTTGGGTGGAATTAGCAGTTTCCACCAAAAGCGTTCTATTACATAGTTGTTTGACACTTTTCAGAGACCCAGCAATTCCTTCCAATGCCTTGTTAATATAGAAAGGGGATATCTCCTCAAAGCTTCCCCCGTTTCGATTGATTACAATGAAAGTGTTTCGGCACACTAATACCCTAATACTATTACTCGGAGACTTCTTTTCGGGAGGACTGACTAACCGAGCTCTCTTTGAGGAGTGGGAGTAGGTGTTGTCTGACGGTACACCCATCCCGTCAGGATTAGTAGTTTCATGAGACATTCCCATAAGGACTCCACGAGACGCTAGGGAAACAACTGCTGACCCAGGCAGAGCCCTGCATGCCTGAGCAAGCCTGATTCAACTGGGGTGCGGCAGGTGCCCCAGAGGTTGCTCACTAAATACTGTTTCACCTCAACAGCCATTCACCTCCTCAGCATGGGGCACACCTTGAGGTTGAGGAGTTTTTTTTTTATATATATATAGAGGTGGGTACCTCCTTCACAGTCCAAGCGGTGAAGCCAAGACCCTAGTTCTCCAAAACACACAACATTCCACCGATGCGCTGCACAGTGGTCATTTAAGTACGACGAGAGCTTACGGTGACAGAGGACTGGTGGCGCTTACCAGTCCCCAGCTCAGGAACCCCGGGGTCGCCAAGCCCGTACTCAGCAAACGAGTGCTGAGCCCCTGAGGGGAGCGTGGTGAAGAGGAAGTGCACAGAATGGAATGTTCTGTGGCAGTAAGGATAACATTTGTAAGATACACTACCTGGTCATCACATCTGGGGAAATGTCATTCATCGAAGGTCCCCAGGGAGAAGTGAAGCCTCCAGTCGGCCTTAGTAAGCTGCCATCTGGGTGTGCACGCAGGTGGGGTAGGAGTAAGCCATGGGAAATGGTAGCTCGATTATGTGTCAGAGAATGGACCACTCGAGACAATGGGCAAGCTGGACAGTGCAGAAGGATAAGTCCAAATGGGAAGAAGTGTGCGTTGAGTCTGGAAGAAACATGGGTGCTCCTGTGTTAAGGAAGAAGAGGGCACCTCTGGCAGGTTCTGGGCGAGCCCCAAGGGGGTTGGTGCACGTTAAGGTCACCAAGCAGCACAAAGGGGCAAGTTAACTGCCCAATAAGCTGGAGGAAGTCTGCCCTGGCGACATCTAATGACGGAGGGATGTAAATGGTACGAAGGGGAACGGTCAGTTGAGGAACGAAAGGTGAACTGCAACAGCTTGAAGGCGGGTAGTCAGGGAGATGGGTTGACTATGAACATCATCCTGTATCAGCAGTATGGCTCCCCCATGAGAGAGAATGCCATCCTCGGGGGTAAGGTCAAAGTTGACAGGGGAGTAATGTGTGAGCTCAAAGCAGTTGTGAGAATCCAATTTTGTTTCCTGGAGGCAGAGAACAAGCAGACACTGTGATTCTAACAGCAGCTGTAAATCCTCTTTGACCGAATGCCTTCACAAGAGTATTCCTTCTGTCCTTTCCAGCCTGCCGATTGAGTAGCAGGTGACCAACTCAGGAGGTGAATGTTTGGTGGCTTGTCGCACAGCTGGACGAGGAGGTGGCAATGCTACCATGGCACTGGGTTATTTCACAAACGCAGTACTGAATCTGAGGTCACACATCTGTGTGGCGATGTCCTTCATGGTGTGAGACGTAGCAAGAACAGTACTGTAAGTGCCAGATGGTAGAACGCAGGATTTGCGACTAGCCAATAACTTGCGAGCAACCAGATAACGCACTTTTTCCTTTACCCAGATCTCCTGTGCAGTCCACTCATCGAGATACACAGGACATGGTCGCCATTGCAGTTGATACATCAGGGTGGAGGAGGCAGAAAACCACCTCCGTGTGCATCCCTACCATGCATTTGGCCACGTGTTGACAAGACATTCGAGTGTAGTTGAAATGATTATGCAGGTAGCAGCCTATTGGGTTCGGAATATAAGGTCAGACTGTGATAACTTCATAGCCTGCTTTGATCTTGGACGGAAGCACCACTATCAAAGGTTAGAAAAACTGTATGTGAGGGCACTAAAAATGCATCAACCTTTTTGATCACCCGATGGATGGCAATGACACCCTGATCAGAGAGGTACATTTAGATTTCTGCCTTGGTCAGACCATCGAGCAGCATAGTGTAAATAACAGCACGGGAAGAATTCAGAGACCTATGGGCCTCAACAACAACAGGGCAGTCATGGAGAAGCAAAGCAGGAAACAGTAGTTGTGCTTGAGAATCAAAGGTAGTCTCCAAAAGCAAACAGGTTGGGTGGTTTAAAAGAGGGGGAAGGGACCTAACTACAAAGTTATCGACCTCTTCTTTGGAAGGAAACAATGCCACAAGGGTGAGAATTAGACAATGAGACTCCCAGCACGAAAGAGAATGAAAGGAAAAACTACAACGACTGAAGGGCAACAACACTTAAATGGACAAAAGGGGACAAGAAAACCACAATGACACAAGAAACAGGTAGAAGAGGTTAAAACAAGAAAGCAGGTTACCATGGCTGGTTGACCATGAGGATAAAAAGGAAAAGCTAGCCACTCTGCAACACATTAAAACCTTCATGCTGAAAGCACAAGGGTGGAGGAGACACAGGGACAAAGGACATGTGCTAAAACTTCGAGCAAATGATAAAACTAACCCTCATGAATAAAATGTAAAACTAAAGTTGCTGTTGAGGCATTGCTGCTTAACACAGAAGGTGGGGCACTAGGAAAGTTAAAAGTCCGCCGCAGTGGGGCTAAAAGTGGGCAGTCCAGCAAGAGATGGACGACCGTCATTCGTGAGCCGCAGCGACACCGAGGTGGGTCCTCACGACAGAGGAGGTAACCATGCGTCAGCCACGTTATGGCAATGCAGAGCTGACAGAGAACCACGAGTCCCTGTGAGAGGCGCACAGAGAGGTCTCCAACACATTCGTAGTTTCCTTAATGGCACGCACCTTGTTGTGCGTACTGAGGTTATGCCATTCCGTCTCCCAAAGCCGCAAAACCTTGTGGTGCAATACTGTACGCAGGTCAGTTTCAGAACCGAATCTCCATAAGCGGTTTCCATGTAGCCTGTTTGGCCAGCCTGTCAGAAAGTTCGTTGCCTGGGATTCCGACGTAACCTGAGGTCCAGACAAACACCACGGAATGACTGGACCGTTCCAGGGCATAGATAGACTCCTGGATGGTCACAACCAAACGACGGCAAGGGTAGCACTGGTCAATAGCTTGTAGGCTTCTCAAGAAGTCAGTACACAGGAGAAATGACTTGCCTGGGCATGAGCGAATGTGCTTAAGAGCACAAGATATGGCCGCCAGCTCTGCAGTGAAAACAATGCAGCCATCTGGTAAAGAGTGCTGTTCTGTATGTCCTCCACGGACATAGCAAAGCCAACTTGACCACCAGCCATCGAGCCACTGGTGTAAACCACTTCGTGGCCGCAGTGAATGTCAAGAGTCAAGAGGAAGTGACAACGGAGTGTCGCAGGGTTAACCGAGTCCTTAGGGGCATGTGAAAAGTCCAGGCGAAGCCGCGGCATAGGTGTACACCATGGAGGCGTTCGTGAATAAACCTCAAGTACAGGCGGTAAGGCAAGGACGCCAGTTCGTAGAGAAGGGATCACACATGAACTGGAATTGTAAGCCCTGACCTGGGCCACCTATGAGGGAGATGAACTGCCGTGGGCAGGAAAAGGAGATGGTAATTCGGATGTGCAGGAGAACTACAAACATGTGCAATGTAACTGGAGAGCAATTGCGCGTGCCTAAACTGCAATGGAGGGACTCTGGCCTCCACCAGGACGCTGGTCACCGGACTCGTCCTAAAAGCTCCGATCGCTAGGCAAAGACCACAGTGGTGCACTGGGCCGATTAAACGCAATGCTGAGGGTGTGCCGAACCATAAACCCGACTCCCATAGTCAAGGTGGGATTGAACAAGGGCTCTGTAGAGCTGCAGCAGTGTAGAGTGATCTGCACCTCAGTTGGCATTGCTCAGGCAGTGGAGGGCATTGAGGTGCTCCCAGCACTTGTGCTTAAGCTGACGGAGGTGATGAAACCAAGTCAATCGGGCGTCGAAAACCAGTCCTAAGAATCAATATGTCTCCACTACAGTGAGTGGATCATCATTAAGGTAAAGTTCTGGTTCCGGATGAATGGTACGGCACCGACAGAAGCATATAACACACGACTTTGGGGCCAAAAACTGGAAACCATGGTCTAGAGCCCATGACTGCGTCTTGTGGATGGCTCCCTGTGGGCACCACTCAGCAACACCAGTACTGGTGGAGCAGTACGAGATGCACAAGTCTGTATACACAGAAGGTGAGACAGACGGCCCTACACCTGATGCTAGACCATTAATGGCCACTAAAAATAGAGAGACACTAAATAAAGAGCCCTGCAGGACCCCATTCTCCTGGATATGGGCTTACCAACTTGGACACGAAAAGTATGAAGCGACAGAAGATCGTGGATAAAAATCAGGAGCAAGACTCTGAGACCCCACCCGTATAATGTGGCAAGGATACGATGTCACCACGTCGTGTCACACACCCTTCGTAAATAAAAAGACGGCAACCAGGTGTTGGCGTCTGGAAAAGGCTGTTCGGGTGATAGACTCGACGGACACAAGATTATCAGTGATACAGTGACCCTGGTGGAAGCCGCCCTGACATGGAGCCAGTAGGACACACGACTCCAGGACCCAACCCAACCGCCGACACACCATATGTTCCAGCAGCTTACAAACAACATTGGGCCAACAGCTATCCACATCAAGCAGGTTTGTAGCAGGTTTAAGCACCGAAATGATGGTGCTCTCCTGCCATTAAAATGGAAAGACACCATGGCACCAGATCCAGTTGAAGATAAGGAGATGTCGCTTGTAGTCAGATGAGAGATAAACGTTTAATCATCTGACCGTGGATTTGATCTAGCCCAGGAGCTGTGTCGGGGCAATGTGCAAGGGCACTGAGGAGCTCCCATTCTGTAAATGGGGCATTATAGGGTTCATTGTGGTATGTAGTGAAAGAGAGGGCTTTCCTTTCCATCCGCCATTTGAGGGTGCAAAACGCAGGGGGGTTAGTTCTCCGAAGCAGATGCTCGAGCATAGTTCTCAGCAAAGCACTTAGCAATCGCGTTTGTGTCAGTAGATAACACGTCACTGACGTTAATGCCAGGGACACCTGTTGGGGTCTGGTACCCAAAAACTCATTTTATCTCTGTCCAGACTTGGGAAGGTGACGTATGGCTCCCAATGGTCGAGACATATCTCTCTCAACACTCCTGCTTCCATCTTTTGATAAGCTGGCGAACACAGGCACAGAGCCACTTAAAGGCTATGAGGTACTCCAGGGAAGGGTGCTGCTTATGCCTCTGTAGAGCTCGCTGATGCTCCTTAATTGCATCAGCGACTTCCAGCGACCACCAAGGGACCGCCCTTCGCCAGGGGCACCCTAAGGAGTGAGGGATCACGTTTTCCGCTGCAGTAACGATTGTTGTTGCAACCTGCTCAACCATCACATTGATGTTACCATGTGGGGGAGATTCAGTGGTGACAGCAGAGGTGAAAGTTCCCCAGTCCACGTTGTTCAAAAGCCCATCTGGGCAGGCGTCCGTGTGCCTGATGCCGGGGCGGTGACAGGAAGATGGGAAGTGGTCACTATCACACAGGTCATCATGTGCTGTCCAGTGGATAGATGGGACAAATCCTGGGCTGCAAATTGATAAATCAATGACTGAGTAACTACCATGAGCCACACTGAAATGTGTGGCGGCCCCAGTATTTAAGAGGCAGTGGTCGAACTGGGACAGTAAAGTTTCGACATCTCTGCCTTGGTCAGTAAGCACGGTGCCACCCCACTAGGGGTTATGGGCATTAAAATCTCCCAAAAGTAGGAAAGGTTTAGGAATCGATCAATCAGATCAGGTAATACATTCAGGGGTACAGCACCATCTGGAGGAACATATACGTTGCAGACAGTTATTTCCTGCGCCGTCCTTATTCTGACAGCCACAGCTTCAAGATGGGTTTGAAGGGGCGTATGTTCACTACAGACTAAGTTTAGGACATAAACGCAAACTCCACTTGGCACTCGATTAGAGTCTATGTCCAATGTGTCTGAGGGTACAGCGAGATCTAGTTCCTCAGCAGATGCCAGAATCTCCACCTTATCCCCAGGTGCATAGCTTATAGGTAGCGGTGGTGTGGGCGGCACTGCAGGGACCCCCTCCTGGCGAGAGGAACGGTTGGTTTTGGGGTTTGATGGGGGCTAAACATTGAGGTCATCAGTCCCCTGTTCCAAACAGACAGACAGAAACGGAAGAAGACTTAGGCTTCTCCAGCTGAGAAGTGGGGACTGGTGTCCCCGATGGTTGAGGGGGCAGTGCTCCTGAGGTAGGTTGTGTGGGAGCAACAGGAGGGGGGGGGGGGGGGGGGGAGGGGGGATGACCCCACCATCAAGGGGGCAGGCGTAGCCTTCTGGCTCTGAGAGCCAACTGGAATTTGTGGAACTGATGGGGCTAAAACTGCTCTTGTAGCAGCAGCATATGAGGTGGTCATAGCCACAGAATGTAGGCGCTCATATTTTCTCTTAGCCTCAGTATAGGTCATTCAGTATAGGTCATTCAGTATAGGTCATTCAATCCAGGGTCTCGTATTCCATGATTTTCCTCTTTTTCTGTAAAATCCTGCAGTCTGGCGAGCAAGGTGACTGATGCTCTCCAGTTGACAGATGGGAGGTGGGGCATATGGATTATTGGGATGTGATGGGTGACCACAATCTCGATGCTAGAAGTACAGCGGGAAGACATATGGCCGAACTTCCAGCACTTAAAGCACCGCATTGGGCGAGGGATATATAGCTTGACATCACAGCCATAGACCATCTCCTTGACCTTCTCAGGTAATGTTTCACACTAAGGCCAAGATGAAGGCACCGGTGGCAACCTGATGATCCCTCAGACCCAATGGATGCGCCACACGAAATGAACACCTCGCCGCTTTAAATTCGTGTGCAGCTCATCGCCAAACTGCAAAAGAAAATCCCTGTGGAAGATAATACCATAGACCATATTAAGCTCTTATGTGGCGCGATGGTACCAGAAACCTCCTCCAACTTGTTACAAGTGAGTAAAGTCCATGACTGGGCGGAGGATGCTGTTTTTATCAAGGCTGACCCAGATCGCATTTTGGACAAGCCCTCCACCTCCCCAAACTTGTCCTCCAAATGTTGTACAAGAAACTGTGGCTTCATCGAAACAAAGGAGTCCCCATGTGTTCTCATACATACGAGGTACTGGGGTGAATAAGGTTTGCTGCCATCCTTAGCCTGGCATTCCTCCCATGGTATGGCCAAGGAGGGGAATGATTTAGAGTCATCCTTTCTTCCATTGTATTGAGACTTTGAACACTTAGAGACTGCTGGTGTTTGATCACCAGCAAGTGATGACTTGGTTCACTTCATCTCGCATTATCTACCCTGATGCCACCCAATCCCAATCCGACCAGCCCCCCCCTCCCCCCCACAGGTGCCACCCAGCCACAGCAAAGGTCACCTGGCAGAATGGCCATTGCTGGGAGTCCCAGTGACCCAGGAAGACAGGCATCTACTCCTTAGCATACATGGGGAGTTAACGGTGCAGGTATCAGCATAGCAATCCCTGTGTTGTCAGGGGGCTACAACCAACAAGTTACATGGCAACCCCACCACAATGGGCTGGCTACTGTGCTGGGTATGAGGTGCAAAGAAATCCATGGTCATTGTCAGCGCAAAAAGTGACACTGCATAGTGCATGGTGGAAAACGCACCCTAGAAGGCGCCCTCACCCAAGAGATTGAGAATGAGCTGGACTGCAGTGTGACGATTTGAAAGTGGGCTAAAGATCTCAAGGCACGATGGACACGATGCACTACATAAGACGCCCTTCCCCAACCGGCTTGCTCTTCGGCCCTACAGGGGACCATCACAGACACCAAAACATGAGAGACTCCACGTCGCATCTTACGACAGGCAGGAATACCTCGGGCCTATTGTCATCCCTGGACCCACAGGGAGGGGAGGGGGGGGGGGGGCGTCTACTGTGTGAACGAGAGCAAGATTTCACAGGGCCGGCAACTGCATGAACACCTTTCTGAGAAAGAAATGGATTTACGATTGCAAAGGACTGTCCATCTTCAGAATGGGAAACCATGAGGAACCATGGTGCAGCTGGGTGGGTCTTTGAATCAGGAGCTTCATTCTATTTATGTTTGGTAGATGATGATTGGCTCATTGCGAGAAAATCTCACAGGATTGCCTGCGTCTCCAACGGAGCGCTCCTTCCAACTGGGGACCCCCTCCTCAGAGGGTGTCTCAACCACCATAGGCGATTGTTCACAGCTCGGATCACACCCCTGAACACCTGACAGCGGGACCAATCAGCAATTTAAGAAGGTAACAGCTCAGGCAATCACCCCTCCCTGGGCCTGGTCTGTACCAGGTGTTACGGGTGAGCCGTTATCTGTCGACCCACAGCTGGGAATTACGCGTTACCGTATCACTTGGTACACGTCAGATGCATGGGCCAGCCTTCAGGAGTGCACATGGAGGAAAAATAAAGGAGCCTCAAATGCTGAAGCAGAAGAAGAACAGGAGAAGGTGAACGAAGAAAGGAAAAAAGGAATGAAAAACAGTGGAGAAACTGCTCTGCTTCCGGCTACAGAAAATGCCAAACATCTCAAAAACATCCCAGACAAATTCCCCAAGGGAGGGGAAAAAGAATAGCAGGAGGAAGACATGCAGCACAGAAGGGAAACAATGCTGCAAAGGCTGGGGGCCCATGGTAGTCAAGCACGAACCTGCCAAAGAGCAGCAAGCGCCCTGACAGCCACTTTGGCTATGTCCCTGCAGAAAGGCGAGTGGTGTTTTCCCATTAGGACACACTCATGAATGTAAGTAGGGAGCATGGCAGTTACCTACCAGTTTCATATTGTGAGTACCTTCTCCCGATTATAACTGTTGATATACTGATAAATTACTGTTGCTCACAGTAGAACCAATTAACAATGATGATATTTAACAACAGAAACAGAAAGTGCAAATGTTTAAGGATTTGCAAGGATGGTTTTCATTTCTATTGTGAAGTTTAACAAGTAACTTTGATATTTCAAGATATTGGCTACCAAATACCTCTTTTCAATTTTTTTTTAGTTTATATATCACAACTAGCAACTGTAAATGAATTCCCACGTACAAATACAATCTACATGTTTTCAGTGTTTTTGTGTCTGCTGCTAGAGGATGCATATAATAGCAACTGGGTACGAGTGCCAAAAGCCATGATCGGTAACATTGCCATCTGTCAGCCCGAGCTGTCAATACCGATCAGCTGTCTCCAGGATTATACTTATAGAAATAATTATTTTTGTCTATAATTACCAGGCAATAGCTTGCTTATATTTCACAGCAAAACTTGATAGGATATTATGACGACACAGCACAATACACAGCAATACTGTCACATCATAACCACCGAAGCCCAAACCCGTGAGGAGGGTCACATGCTGTCACCGGTGCTCTGTGTGGCAGCACTGGACGATCATGTTCTGGTCGTGTCATTACACGCTCTTCACTATTATGAGCATTGAAAGTAGTTGCTCTCACCAAAACTTTGCTTTTGGACTTTAGTAGGACTTCATACGGAGGGCATGGACATCGTCTCTGCACTTTTGTCTCCTCGATGAAAGGGCATCACCCTCTACTTCAAATGTTACATCTGACAAATGATGAAGGATATACACTCCTGGAAATTGAAATAAGAACACCGCGAATTCATTGTCCCAGGAAGGGGAAACTTTATTGACACATTCCTGGGGTCAGATACATCACATGATCACACTGACAGAACCACAGGCACATAGACACAGGCAACAGAGCATGCACAATGTCGGCACTAGTACAGTGTATATCCACCTTTCGCAGCAATGCAGGCTGCTATTCTCCCATGGAGACGATCGTAAAGATGCTGGATGTAGTCCTGTGGAATGGCTTGCCATGCCATTTCCACCTGGCACCTCAGTTGGACCAGCGTTCGTGCTGGACGTGCAGACCGCGTGAGACGACGCTTCATCTAGTCCCAAACATGCTCAATGGGGGACAGATCCGGAGATCTTGCTGGCCAGGGTAGTTGACTTACACCTTCTAGAGCACGTTGGGTGGCATGGGATACATGCGGACGTGCATTGTACTGTTGGAACAGCAAGTTCCCTTTCCAGTCTAGGAATGGTAGAACGATGGGTTCGATGACGGTTTGGATGTACCGTGCACTATTCAGTGTCCCCTCGACGATCACCAGTGGTGTACGACCAGTGTAGGAGATCGCTCCCCACACCATGATGCCGGGTGTTGGCCCTGTGTGCCTCGGTCGTATGCAGTCCTGATTGTGGCGCCCACCTGCACGGCGCCAAACACGCATACGACCATCATTGGCACCAAGGCAGAAGCGACTCTCATTGTTGAACACGACGCGTCTCCATTCGTCCCTCCATTCACGCCTGTCGCGACACCACTGGAGGCGGGCTGCACGATGTTGGGGCGTGAGTGGAAGACGGCCTAATGGTGTGCGGGACCGTAGCCCAGCTTCATGGAGATGGTTGCGAATGGTCCTCGCCGATACCCCAGGAACAACAGTGTCCCTAATTTGCTGGGAAGCGGCGGTGCGGTCCCCTACGGCACTGCGTAGGATCCTATGGTCTTGGCGCGCATCCGTGCGTCGCTGCGGTCCGGTCCCAGGTCGATGGGCACGTGCACCTTCCGCCGACCACTGGAGACAACATCGATGTACTGTGGAGACCTCACGCCCCACGTGTTGAGCAATTCGGCGGTACGTCCACCCGGCCTCCCGCATGCCCACTATACGCCCTCGCTCAAAGTCCGTCAACTGCACATACGATTCATGTCCATGTTGTCGCGGCATGCTACCAGTGTTAAAGACTGCGATGGAGCTCCGTATGCCACGGCAAACTGGCTGACACTGACGGCGGCGATGCACAAATGCTGCGCAGCTAGCGCCATTCGACGGCCAACACCGCGGTTCCTGGTGTGTTCGCTGTGCCGTGCGTGTGATCATTGCTTGTACAGCCCTCTCGCAGTGTCCGGAGCAAGTATGGTGGGTCTGATACACCGGTGTCAATGTGTTCTTTTTTCCATTTCCAGGAGTGTACAATACAGCTCAAATTAGTGCTTAAGTAATTTTTCCAACTGTACTTTCTGCACAGGTATAAAAACCCATACTGAGTTTTCTGGGCTCTACCTTACCGGGCAGTGCTCAATATAGCAAAATGGTTCAAATAGCTCTGAGCACTATGGGACTTAACATCTGAGGTCATCAGTCCCCTACAACTTTGAACTACTTAAACCTAACTAACCTAAGGACATCACACACATCCATGCCTGAGGCAGGATTCGAACCTGCGACCGTA
This sequence comes from Schistocerca serialis cubense, assembly GCF_023864345.2. Taxonomy (NCBI): domain Eukaryota; kingdom Metazoa; phylum Arthropoda; class Insecta; order Orthoptera; family Acrididae; genus Schistocerca; species Schistocerca serialis. Next base: position 11,405,996 of record NC_064640.1, read on the forward strand.
GAGGTCATGTAGTTCCAGACTGAAGCACCTAGAACCGCTCAGCCACACCGGCCGGCCTCGATATAGCACTCTTAGCCTTTCTCCTCAGCATTTAGGATCTTTATGTGAGCCAGCTGCCTTGCTTCATCACTTCTGGTGAAGAGGTGTTTCACACATTCTTGTGACCATGGAGTAGAAAGAACAGTGTGAAGCCTGTCATGTCCTGCTTTGCTGTGTTGTTCATGAATGTCATTAATGGCAGTACTGTATCCACTCTGTTCAAAATTAAAAATATCGAAAGCATCATAACATGTAGGCTTTCACGGCTGGCATCTTCATTAGTCAAAACTTCCAGGCTGAGAGGCTGTGGTCAATCTGTAATATCACTACTTCCTGACGTTTCGTTGCCAACTGTGAGCACCATCTTCCAAGATGAATCAACGACTGGCTGTTAATATAGAGTGCATAGACGACACCACCATACACCACGTAGGGCCAACTGTAAGTCTATCTCTGACTAACGTCATTACTCTCGATTGAAGGTAATCGATTGTCACATCGTTGGTGCCAAGTCTAACTTCAGGCCTTCCTCTTTTCTGTTAAAATTATAGTGGTGTTTTTGAACCTCTACAGCTTCTCTATGCATGCGTGCATAATAATGCTATGTCCTGGCTAGCACGCTTTTCTCACTAAATTTTATTTCATGATCACCATCTTTAAAAACACGTTCCACTACAGCTGATTTGTCAATATGTCCTAGTCAACAGTTCATTTTGTGTTCGGTTAATTGGGCATTGACACTTCTTTTCGTTGCTCCACTATAAACCTTCCCACACCTACATGGAATTCTATACACCCTGGGAGCTGCTAAGGGGTGTTATGTGTCTTCGTCGATCATGAACACTTACTGATCTTCTTGGTGGGTCTGAAGATTGTTTCCACTTGAAACTTGGCAGAACTTTCCCAATACAGCCCGTAATATTGCAAATAAATGTAAGAAAAACTTTTCCAGCTGACAGTTGTTGCTGAATGCTGTCAGATACTTTTCTTCTGGGATGGAGTGCTTGATCTACCTCATTGTCAGCGCATCCATTTTTCTTAAAAGCCGTTCGCAAATGATTTAGTTCATGTTGCAATTGTATGGTTTAGCATTAATCTAAAGATACAATTTACTATGGAGAAAGAGAGTAATGGACAACTTAATTTTTTGTATGTATCATTAATTAGATGGGCAGATGCGAGTCCAGGAAATAAAGTGTATAGAAGAGATACAAACACCGACTGTTACCTCCAATACGGATTCGAACTATCATCCCAGGCAGAAGAGAGGTGTCATTCAAACACTGGTGGACAGAGTTAATAAGATCTGTGAGCCAGTTTATTTGAAAGATGAACTAAATATCATTTGCAAACTGCTTTTAAGAAAAATGGATATGCTGACAATGGAAAGATCGAGCACTCCATCCCAGAAGAAAAGCATCTAACAACATTCAGCAACAACTGTCAGCTGGAAAAGTTTTTCTTCCATTTATTCACAATATTACCAACCATACTGGGAAAGTTCTGGCCAAGTTTCAAGTTGAAACAATTTTTTGACCCACCAAGAAGTGTGTTTAAGATTGGCAAAAAACGCACAACACCCCTTAGCAACTGCTGGGGTGTATAGAATTCTGTGTGGATGTGGGAAGGTTTATACTGAAACAACGAAAAGAAGTGGCAATACCCACTTAACCGAACACAAAAGGAACTGTCGACTGGGACATACCAACAAATCAGCTGTAGTGGAACATGTTCTTAAGGACGGTGATCATGAATTAAAATTTAGTGAGACAAGCATGCTAGCCAGGACATTGCATTATTATGCATGTATGTATGTATAGAGAAGCTATAGAGATTCAGAAACACCACAATAATTTTAACAAAAAAGAGCAAGGCTTAAAGTTAGATAAGATAGGGTGGTCAACTTTACACCAACAATGTGGCAATCAATTACCTTCAATCGAGAATATTGGTGTTTGTCAGAGATAGACTTACAGTCAGACCCACGTGATGTATAATGGTGCGCTCTATATACACGGGACCTCCACGGCCTGGCAGCCAGTCGTTGACTCACCTTGGAAGATGTTGTCCACAGTTGGCAATGAAACGTCAGGAAGCAGTAGTTTTACAGATCGATCACAACCGCTCAGCCCGGAAGTTTTAACTAATATCAAAAGCATGTCTGCCAATGCCTTATTAAAGTATTCTGTGAGGCTATCTCTCTGTTGACGGTAGGCAGCTGTCATCTTGTGTGTGTAGCCACAATGTGAAATTACCTCTCATAGTAGTCTTGAATGGAAAACGTTTCTATGATAGGGCTGGGGGGTGCTACGTACTTCAAAATGTAGTCTTCTACAAGGAATCTTGCAAGTTACAGAGCTTCAACAGTGGTGGTGGTTGTTGGTATGTTTAAGGGGGACTAAACAGCGAAGGTCATCAGTCCCCCATTCCAAAATCAGGCGAGCCGAAAATCGACGGAGCAGATAAAAACCAAAGGGGGAGGAGACGTCCCCCCAGGCGTTAAAAGAACACAAACGCAGCAAGAAACACTACTGACAAGAACACGACAGAAGAAACAGAAGAAAGGAGGATGGCCGGAGACTGGTTGACTGACCACGAGATCAAAAATGGGAAAGAGGCAACCATCGCACGGCACACCAGAACAGCAACAGACACAAGGACAAAAGACACAGAAAGGGAAAGGTGCAGGACCTCCCTAAATCGAACCATAAAACGGACTACCACGGATAAAATTTAAAACGTCATCCGCCCTGGAGGCATCGTCAGATAAAACCAAAGCCAAAGTGCCCGGGAGAGTAAAAGATTGCCGGAGTGTGCGCAGTCGAGGACACGCCAGCAAAATGTGGCCGACCGTCAGCCGGGACCCACACTGACACAAGGGGAGATCCTCCTGACGCAACAGATGGCCGTGCGTCAGGTAGGTATGGCCGATGCGCAGCCGACACAGGACTACCGAGTCCCTGCGAGAAGCCCGCAGGGAGGAACGCCACACATCGGTCGTCCCCTTGACAGCCCGTAGTTTATTCGGGGCTGTCATGCCACGCCACTCAGCAGCCCACATCCCAAGTACCTTACGGCGCAACACCAGCTGCTGGTCGCGAGCCGTAAGGCCGATCTCCAAAGCTGGGGCGGCTATCGCCCCTTTGGCCAGCCTGGCTACACGTTCGTTCCCTGGGATGCCAACATGACCGGGCGTCCAAACCAGGACCACTGAACCACCAGATCGGGCAATGGCGGAAACAGCCTCCTGAATGGAGGACACCAGAGGAGAGGAGGGATAGCAGCGGTCGATGGCCTGAAGGCTGCTCAGGGAGTCACTGCAGATGACAACGGACCTACCTGAGCAGAAAAGCATGTGCTCAAGAGCGCGCAAGATGGCCACCAGCTCTGCAGTAAAAATACTGCAGCCAGCTGGCAAGGAGCGTTGCTCAATATGGTCAGAGTGAGCAAAGGCGTAGGCAGTGCGACCATCAACCAGGGAACCATCAGTGTAGACTGGCTCACAGCCTGGAAATGATTCGAGGAGCGCAAGAAAACGGCGACGGAGGGCCACAGGCGGAACCGAGTCCTTAGGGCCCTGTGCCAAATCCAGACGGACAGACGGCCGGGACAAACACCAGGGAGGCGTAGGTGTATGGACCCGGAAGGGAGGCAGAAGAGGGAATGACCCCAGTTCTGACAGCAGGGACTGGACACGGACAGCTACGGAAAGCCCAGACCTAGGTCGCCGTTCGGGCAGATGGAGGACCATGGCAGGGAAAAGCAGGCGACGATTGGGATGGCCTGGCGAGCAATGCACGTGGACAGCATAGTCGGCGAGCAGTCGATGGCGGCGAATCCGCAGCGGGGGAACCCCGGCCTCCACCAGTAAACTATCCACGGGGCTCGTACGAAAAGCGCCAGTTGCAAGCCGGACCCCACAGTGGTGTATGGGGTCTAACAACTTCAACACTGAGGGTGACGCAGACCCATAGGCCAGGCTCCCATAATCAAGCCGGGACTGCACAAGGGCTCTGTACAATTGCAGTAGCGTGCAGCGATCTGCACCCCAAGACGTGTGGCTAAGGCAGCGGAGGGCGTTGAGGTGCCGCCAGCATTTTTGCTTCAGCTGAGTAACATGAGGAACCCATGTGAGCTGGGCATCAAACACGAGTCCCAAGAAGCGGCAAGTGTCCACCACGTCAAGCAGGTGGCCGTCGAGGTAAAGTTCAGGATGAGGGTGGACCGTCCGACGCCTGCAGAAGTGCATAACCCGAGTCTTGGCAGCAGAGAACTGAAAACCATGAGCCAGAGCCCATGATGCTGCCTTGCGAACGGCGACTTGCAACCTGCGTTCGGCGACTCCCGTAGTCGTGGAGCTAAATGAGATGCAGAAGTCGTCGGCATACAAAGAAGGAGACACCGACGACCCCACTGCTGCAGCCAGACCATTAATGGCCACTAGAAATAACGAGACGCTCAACACCGAGCCCTGCGGGACCCCATTTTCCTGTATATAAGAGGAACTAGAGGTGGCACCGACTTGCACCCTGAAAGAGCGGCGCAATAAAAAGCTTTGAAGAAAAGCCGGGAGCCGACCACGAAGACCCCACCCATGCAACGTGGCGAGGATGTGATGCCTCCATGTGGTGTCATACGCCTTCCGCAGATCGAAAAATACAGCAACAAGGTGCTGACGTCGGGCAAAAGCCGTACGGACAGCAGATTCCAGCCGCACCAAATTGTCCACTGCAGACCGGCCCCGACGGAAGCCACCCTGGGATGGAGCGAGGAGACCGCGCGACTCAAGGACCCAACACAAACGCCGCCCCACCATACGTTCGAGCAATTTGCACAAAACGTTGGTGAGGGTAATGGGACGATAGCTGTCCACCGCCAGTGGGTCCGCACCGGGCTTCACGATGGGGACAATAAGACCCTCTCGCCATTGCGACGGGAACACGCCCTCGTTCCAAATGCGGTTAAAGATGGCGAGGATGTGTCTCTGGCAGTCCCTGGAGAGATGCTTCAGCATCTGCGCATGGATGCAGTCCGGTCCTGGTGCTGTATCAGGGCAATCGGCGAGGGCAGCGAGGAGTTCCCTCTCGCTGAAAGGAGCATTGTATGTTTCATAATGACGCGTGTGGAATGAGAACGCCGTCCGCTCGGCTCGCTCCTTTAGAGAGCGAAAGGCGGGGGGATAGGATGCAGTCGCAGAGCTCTGAGCAAAGTGCGCGGCTAGCCGTTCAGCAATGGCGGCAGCGTCCGTGCAGACAGCGCCGTCCAAGGAGAGCCCAGGGACACCCACAGGGGTCTGGGAGCCATAAATCCGCCGGATACGGGACCACACGTGCGAGGACGAGACACGGGAGCCCAGGGAGGAGACGTACCTCTCCCAGCACTCCTGCTTACGCCGTGCAATAAGTCGACGGGCGAAGGCACGGAGCCTCTTAAAGGCGATGAGGGTCTCCAGAGACGGGTGCCGCCTATGACGCTGGAGAGCCCGCCTACGGTCGCGAATCGCCTCAGCAATCTCCGGCGACCACCAGGGGACAGCCTTCCGCCGAGGGAGGCCAGAGGAACGGGGGATGGTAGCCTCGGCCGCTGAAACGATGGACGTGGTTAAAACACGGACCACCTCGTCAATGTCACCCTGTGGGGGAGACGCAATGGTTACAGCGGAAGTAAAAGCTGGCCAGTCAGCCCTGTGGAAAGCCCAGCGGGGCAAGCGCCCAGAAGAATGACACTGTGGCAGTGACAAATAGATGGGAAAATGGTCACTACCACACAGGTCAGGATGCACCCTCCAGTGGAGGGATGGGACAAGTCCAGGGCTGCAAATAGAGAGATCGATGGCCGAGAACGAGCCATGGGCCACACTGAAATGCGTGGGAGCACCGGTGTTTAAGAGGCTAAGGTCGAGCTGAGCCAACACATGCTCCACGGCCCGACCACGATCATCGGAGACAGTCCCACCCCATAGAGGGTTGTGGGCATTGAAATCGCCCAGCAGCAAAAAAGGTGGCGGCAGTTGTGCTATCAGAGCAGCCAGGACATGCTGCGCGACAGTACCATCAGGTGGAAGGTAAATACTGCAGACGGTGATAGCCTGTGGCGTCCACACCCGAACAGCGACAGCCTCTAAAGCTGTTTGTAGAGGTACAAACTCGCTGTGAAGAGAGTTCAGGACATATATGCAGACGCCACCAGACACCCTTTCGTAAGTTGCCCGGTTCTTAAAATAACCCTGATAGCCACGGAGGGCGGGGGTTCGCATTGCTGGAAACCAAGTTTCCTGCAGAGCAATGCAAAGGAAAGGATGACGGCTGATAAGTTGGCGGAGCTCAGCTAAATGGTGGAAGAAACCGCTGCAGTTCCACTGGAGGATGGTACTGGCCATTGCCGGGAAAGGCGTGACGGGACGGGGAAGGCAGATTACGCCACTGGGTCACCCGCTGCCTCCAAGTGAGCACCTGTGCCAGTGCTTTCCATGGCGTCGGAGGGACTGGCGAGAGCGAGGTCCTCAGCGGACGCCAGGATCTCCACCTCGGCCTCAGACGCAGAGTTTGAGGGTGGCGGTGGGACAGGTGCCACCGCAATGTCAGGTTGCTTGGGAGCCTTTTTCTTCAACGGCTTCGCACGCTGTGCCTTGGGAGGGTCTGGCTGGGAGGGCCCCACTGGGTCAGTCTCAGGGACGGACGACGACCGTGAAGCCCTATGACCAGCGACCGGTTGTTGCTTCAAAACTTTGCGGGTATCCGCTTTGACACTGGGCAAAGCCTGGGAAGGGAGGGCCCCAAGGGACCCCTTCCTGGCTAGAGTAGCCGAAGAAGCCCTAGGCTTCTCCGGCTGGGAAGGGGGGACGAATGTCCCCGATGGTTGGGGTGGTGTCGCTCCTGGAGTAGATGGAGCAACAGAGGGCGAAGTGCTCCCCACAACCAAGGGGGCCGGGTCATTTTGACATAGCTGAGAGGCAACAGTACGTGACGACACGGGAGAGGATCGGACCGCTGTTGCAGCAGCGGCATAGGTGGATGTCATGGGCACAGGATGGAGCCGCTCATATTTCCGCCGTGCCTCTGTGTAGGTCAGGCGGTCCAGGGTCTTATATTCCATTATCTTCCTTTCCTTCTGGAAGATCCGACAGTCCGGTGAGCAGGGGGAATGGTGTTCTCCACAGTTAACACAGACGGGAGGCGGAGCACATGGAGTATCAGGATGCGAAGGACGTCCGCAATCCCGACACGTGATGCTGGAAGTACAGCGAGATGACATGTGCCCGAACTTCCAGCATTTAAAACACCGCATCGGAGGAGGGATATATGGTTTCACATCACAACGGTAAACCATCACCTTAACCTTTTCGGGTAAGACATCACCCTCAAAGGCCAAGATGAAGGCACCGGTGGCTACCTGATTATCCCTCGGACCCCGATGGACGCGCCGGACGAAGTGAACACCTCGTCGTTCGAGGTTGGCGCGTAATTCATCGTCGGACTGCAGAAGAAGATCCCTATGGAATATAATACCCTGGACCATGTTGAGACTCTTATGCGGCGTGATGGTAACTGAAACATTCCCCAACTTGTCACAATTGAGCAACCTCCGTGACTGGGCAGAGGATGCCGTTTTGATGAGCACAGAGCCAGAGCGCATCTTGGACAAGCCCTCCACCTCCCCGAACTTGTCCTCTAAATGCTCCACAAAAAACTGGGGCTTGGTTGACACGAACGATTCTCCATCAACCCGCGTACACACAAGGTACCGGGGTGAATATTCGCCACTGCCTTCTTTAGCAAGACGTTCCTCCCATGGAGTAGCTAGGGAGGGAAACGATCTCTGATCCAATTTCTTCCCGTTGAGGTTAGACCTCGATCGCTTAGAGACTGCTGGTGGAGGCCCACCAGCGATAGATGATGTACCACGCTTCATTGCGGGTCATCCGCCCTGATGCCACCTACTCCGACCAAGGGCCCTCCCCACGGGCGCCACCCAGCCACAGCAAAGGCCACCTGGCAGGATGGCCGTTGCCGGGAGTCCCGATGCCCCAGGGAGATGGGCATCTACTCCTTGGCATACGTGGGGAGTGAACGGCGCAGGCATCAGTAGAGCGATCCCTGTGTTGTCAGGGGGCTACAACCAAGAGGGTACATGGCGACCCCACCACAACGGACTGGCTACCGTGCTGGATCTTAGGTGCAAAAATGGCCAAGGTCGTCGTCACAGTTAAAAGAAACACTGCAGAGTGCAGCGTGGTAATCGCCCAAGAGATCGAAAACGAGCGGGACACCAATGCAACGACGAGAAAGACGGCTATAGGTCTAATTGCACGAAGGATACAGTGCACCATGTAAGGTGCCCTTCCCCAATTGGCTCGCTCTTCGGAATAATTTAGATAGATGGAGGTCAAACCCGAGAGGGGACCATCACATAAGGCCAAAACGTTTGAGACTCCTTTTAGTCGCCTCTTACGACAGGCAGGAATACCGCGGGCCTATTCTAACCCCCGAACCCGCAGGGGGGGCTTCAACAGTTGGCACAGCTTTGCTGACAGCACAACATGGGAGATAGTCAGCGTAGATTATCATCAACTTCAGTATTTGTCAGCTTTGGTAAAATCCGCAATAGGACAATTCAATTTGGTGGAATGGTGCTACTGATGGTGGGATTGGTAAAAGATGCCCCAGAGGTAACTGTAACCTATGCTTCTGTAATTGGCATTCCTTATAGCGGCTCACATAGTGTTTGACAGCTCAGCAGGGACCTGCACTTGTCCCTGTCTCAAGTGTTCATGAATCCCACGTAATCAGATGATATAGCATCATGGAAATACTTCAGTAGTTGGCCGTAGATTAGCTGGGACGACAGCCAACCATTTTTGCCCCACTGGGTCATAATTTCTCTTATACAATACCATGCTTTATAAATGCAACTCCCCTTTGGTCAGTTCCTCCTCCAAGGCTTCTATGGTATTTCAGCAGTTCTGAATCCTCTGTTCAGTACTGTCAATGAAGCCATGACATATTTCATCCACATTGCTATGTTCCACCAAAGTATCACTTGAAATGCAACCAGTGTCCTTGTGAGTATATCTCCTTCTGTATTTGTTATATACAGTGGGTTGGTGGTTGATTTGGGGGAAGGGACCAAACAGTGAGGTCCTTGGTCCCACCGGGTTAAGGGAAGACTGTGAAGGAAGTCTGCCGTGCCCTTCCAAAGGGACCATCTCAGCATTTGCTTGAAATGATTAAGGGAAATCACGGAAAAATTAAATCAGAATGACCGGACGCACATTTGAATCGTCGACCTCCCGAATGAGAGTCCAGTGTGCTATCTGTATTTGTATATGACTTATGATGTGCTCCTGAAACTTCAATGTCCATCTCTCCAATCAGCCCAACAGATCCTTCTGGCTAGTCAGCCAGCATAGAGAATAGTCTATCATAATGCTGAATAATTTGCCAAATAAGTAAGGCCAGAACTTGTCGAGGACAAAAATAATGGCAAGGCACTCACTCTCACTCATAGTGTAGTTCATCTCAGACAGAGTACACTGGGAGCATAAGCAGCTATCTTTCAGTACCTTCCTGAATTTGCAGTAGACCTGCAGCTATCCCATAATCACTAGCGTAAGTGTGAAATTCTGTCTTGGCATTCTTGTCTTACAATGCTAGGAATAAAAATGATAAGTCTCCTTAAGGGCAAGGAAAATTTGGCCTCTCCCTGCAATAGTTCTTGCAAGAGACATGCCTTGGTAGAGAAGTCCTTCATGAATTGTGGGAGGATGAGAACATTCGGAGAAAATGTCTCCCATCATAAATGTGCCGAGGAGTCGGAAAATTTGTGACTGCTCTTATTTTCTCTGGCTCAAGACTAACTTCTTCAACATTCATTAGATGCCCAAAGGTTTGCATTTCCTGAGTGGCAAAGAGGCACTTTTTCGGATTCAGACAGAAGTCTTGAGCCTGAACACACTTCAACATGGTTGTCGGGTTGCTTAAAATATTCTTCAAATGTCTTCAAAACCTCACAATATCATTCCGATAGCAGGGACACACCAACCACTTAAGATGTCGAAGTAGGTGGCCTACCAAACTTTTGAAGGTGGAATGGGCATCCAGCAGTCTGAACCGCATTAACTTTAAAGGAGTTGTGAAGGCAGTATTTTCCTGGACAATATCATCAACCTTCATTTGCCAGTAGCTTGCGTGCATATCCACGTTCAAGAAACACTTTGCTCCTCTCAAGCAATCTATGGTGTCATCAACGTGCAGTAATGTAGAGTAATTTTTCTTCGTGACTTTGATCAGCCATCGGTAGTTGACACAGAAACACCATGTGGTTGTCCTCTACCTTCTTCTTCACAAGGACCAGGGACACACTGAAGGTTCAACGCTATCTCACAGATCATCTCCTCTTCCACATTATCCATCATTCAGCCAGCGACACACTATATGAGTGCTAGCTAACTGGTGGATCATCAGTGTTGATACGGTGTCTTAGCACGGCAATTCGATCTGTCTGTCTCCACTCCAGATTTGACAGCATCCAAAAACTGATGAATAGCTATCAGTCACCAACACTGTTCCTCGGCCAAGCTGGATCCTATTGGTAGTTCGACAGTAGCCTCCTCTTCTGCATTGTGTGAAGTGGTAGTGGAGCACAATTATTCATCGATGACATTAAGCTGGCCCTACATACATACCTTTAGGAGTGAGTTGTTTGTTCATTACAATTAGTGATCTAAAGTCCTCCTTGACCACTCGCAATGCTTATAAGCATCGCAGCCATGTAGATTTCTTTTGTGAGCCTGAGTAGCTTTTTGCAGGCGACAAAAGCGTCACAATTTAACTGAGCATCTAGACTGATGAGTGAAAGTAATCTCTATGATGGCAAGATATCCTCATCCTCAACAGCAAACAAATGCATAGGGCAATCATTATACATTCTTGTTGGAATAGCTTCATGAATCTGGAGCTCTGAGCTTTCACAGTCTATGAACGCTTGCGATGCCAGCAAGGAGTCCCATCCGAGAATGACATTATGGCTATATTCTATTGAACTGGAAAATATTTGTGACTTTCAGCACATTTACTTTCATATTGTGGAACAGTCTTCTTTAGCTAACAATGACAAGCATCCAGCTTAACAGAAAAAAGAAACCCAAGTCAACTAGAGCTCAGACAAACTGCCCATTGATGATGTCAATGAGATTTCCTGACATTTAGCAACTGTCATTCATGTAGGATTTGCATCTGTGGTAGCCTCACCTTTGTAGATGGTCACCTCACTTCGTTTCGTTTCCTGAAGTTGGCCACTACGTGAGCAGCTGCTACCTCTATGCCAACAAGGAATGCCTACAGTGTGTTGGGGAGTGTCCTTATGCAAGGTATGGCAATAGGCATCACTCACAACCTAACTATAATTGTCTTCAGTGAACTGGCATGAATATACCAGTTGTGATGGCTGACATCTAGAAGCATGCTAGTTGTCAAAAACTTGCCTTCTTTCTCTACAGTGACATACAATGCGTCTAGGCCCCACAGCATCCACAGTGGAAAAACACCAGTGTGTGATATCTGTCCTCCAAATGTCTGTTCTTCTATGGGGAATTATAACTGGCACAGGCGTTGGATGTACTTGAGTTGTTCGGATGCTGGGTGGTCGTTTTTTGGCTGCAGCGTAAGTCCAAGTTGGCCAAGTCAATTCTTTCTGGCACATTCGGCTGGTAGGAGGATTTTGATGCTAAAGATCAAGACACCTCTTCTTCAACTTTATTACCTAATCACATATCAGGTTGACATTTGTGGTTGCTATCTCCTGCTTACTTGGTCTGATAGTGTTGGTTGCCATAAAATGCTCTACCGTTTCTCTCAATACCTGGCATATGAGAGAAGCGAGGCTGTGGTCATCTTCCACAACTGCCACAGGGACCACATTCAGGGCTGTCATATTTCTTTTGTCCAATTCTTTTCTGCTGCATTCCTTGATGTACTGGCATCACCTGATTTCCTCTACCATTGCAACATCCTTTATCAAAAGATCTTGACACGTCCTGTGTGTCTCCTTTTAATAGGTGCAAATTTTTGTTGTCTTCCCTTTTTTTTTAATTCACAATGTGGCATAGAGTCAAAACATTTTGTATGCAGTTTTGCCATTTTTCATGATGCTAGACCCTTTTTTTAGAATGTTCTTCCACTAAGTGGACTTAACTGAGTGTCAGAAAATGATTTCTTCAATTCGGCTTGGAATTTATTCCAGCTATTCAGCATTTTCTTTTTTGGTCTCTAATATTGCTTGGGTGTGCTGCCAAAGTAGAAGTGCACATTTTCCAAACACTTCACGTCATCCCACATATTGTATCTAACAACTCAGCCAAACCCTTTCAGCCATTTTGTATGGTCATGACCAGCATCTCTGGAAAACACAGACAGATGCTTGAGTACAGCTTACTAACTGCTGGCTTGGAATTGATTGGTCTCCTGACTACATGGATCATGAGAACAGCGTACTGCTCATAATCAGGTGCCCATCTGTGTAGGCGAACACTTTTCTGTTGCCTTATTGGAGTCAGTGATACATGTTTTGCTGTACCTAGTGTCTCCACCAAACAATGTCATGTCGTAAAGACACTCAGTCCAAATCCAAAATAAGGGTCACCAACGAAATAAAAAACTTAGCACTGAAAGCAAGTTTATGACAAGCATCAACAAATAGCCCAAACAGAACTGACCTCCTGGACAGAGAGTATCTATTTACAGAAGCATAGAATATTCCAGGATTCTGGTACTTATACACACATTTTATATCCGAGAATATACAAGTGTAAGACATTTCAAGAACCTTCCAGATATGACAAATACTGAATAACTGCCGATAGTCCAGTTGGAATTGGTGACGCACAGCATGCCAGCCAGTGACACTAACCACTACACCACACTGCATGCACCAAAGCTCATGGCAATATTCTTTACTGCGTAAAAATCTGGCACGTGATTATTTTACTCAAGGTGTTACAATCAGTAAGACATACAAGAATGTTACCTGTATAACTGACAAACTTATTCTGCAACTAATTGTATTTTTTATCAGTACTTATATTTCATACTTGCACACACAACATTATCCCTCACTGTTCAGTTGTATACCTAGTTTGATCATATATAAAAAGCAATATAGCACACAGCATTTTTTTTAGGGCAGAAGAGATTTCAGCACAGTTAAAAGAATGAAAGAATCCAAGTGCCTAAGTCCCATCAAGTGTTAAGTAGAGACGGTGAACATGCACGTCCTTGTAGGATTATCTTATCTGGAGAAGAACGTCATTCTGTAGTAATTTATCAAGTCAGATGTTATCTTCATGCGTAGTGGCCGCATTCTGTTGCACTGAGAGTATAATGCAATGGGTTACATCTGTCATCACACAATTCATTTGTAATAGCTAATGGCTGTACACATCATTCATGGTCAGATACATAACCCACCTCACTTTTGAGTCCAGTCACACTATTCATCAGCAACTGACTACTTGTGTCCATGTCTTTGCTTTTGTGGAAGAAGGGAGGTGGCATTGGAGGCTTGGGCCCAGAAGGTGCATGAGAACCGGATGCTGGCAGGTAACACCACCAGCCCATGCTAATATGTAAATGCACATTGCCAAAATTTTTTTATAAATGTGAAGCAGTTTAAACATACTACTGCATTTCCCAGATCAAGTGAAATGGTCCGAGACAGGCGCCAGGAGGCTGGACTACAAAGCAAATGTGACCTTCAATGGGAAGCTCTACTATGATCAACTCTAATGTTTGCTTAGAAAAGTATATATTGTGACAGATGGCTTGTAATATTTTCTGACCTGTCAGTATTTTCCACATAGAATGATGGTCCAGTACAAGTACATACATGGCATGGTGCTGACCCCAAATACATCTGTGAGTCACCTTGCTGTCGCCGTTGACACCATGTCTGTGGCAGTTTGGGGTGGGTTTGTTGTGTTCCGATGGACTTGTGAAGAATCCCAAGGCAGATGGCCGACTCGATACCATCCAGTATACTAACAATCTAGGTTAGTGTATGGCAACTATATCCTGAGGGATTGATTTGTTCCCAGCAGGATTAGTCTGATACATGTCGATACAGTGCAGTAGAGGCTTTCAGATCAGAATGATATTTCTTAACTGGCCTCCTCTTGTACCAGTCCCATTTAAAATGTATGGGCACAGATGACATGGACCATGCAAGAAAACTGGCCTGACCTGTGCTGTAGAACCTGTGATGACTTTTGGAAAGTCATCCTAACTGCCTGAGATGTGGTGGCAGAAAATGAGTGGTTTATTATTCACCTCACAGACTTGCTTCCTCACAGGATACAGATGCTCACTGAAGGGGAAGGCTTTGGAACAGGACATTAACTGGTAAAAAAAAAAAAAAAAAATCACATGCTGTGTCCTTTTTAAGGGCAAAAAAATCATATGAAGAACCACAAATTGTTTCACATTTTCCACTGACTAGAAAATTTTCGCAACAAAACAAAAAAATAATTGTCAAAAGTGGGATTTAATCTGAATCTTGCAATTATGCAGTTGCTTATCAGTATGTCAACCACACGAACTCCAAGTCACCATACTAAACTAAATGCTATGACACATATTTATTGCTGCTGTTATGCTCGAGTCCACTCATGACCCTGAAGTGCCTTTTCAACATATGCATCCTAGGACCACAGTGGTGTTGTGAGCATAGTATCGCGCAGTGGCCGGCGACAGCGCTTCAGTGTCTTTTGCATTCTGTTGATGTTTTGTTTAGGTAACAATAAATTACACACGTCAACAAGTTTCTTGTTTTCATAAGTACTTGTGCCCTTTCACCACGGCAGACGAAAGAGCAATATGATTATTTACAATGAATGCGTGGACATTTTGTCTTACGTTCTGGACGACTTTGCCACTTGGGAAGACATTGAAAAATGCAAAGCAGAATCTTGGTAAGATACTGAAATACATCCAAGAGGAATTCGGCAAACACTATAGTTGGCAACTGATTCGGATGAATCATATGAAGAAGACAGTACACAGTGGCCAGACTTTGATTTGCCGAGGACCAATAATAAATCTGAAGGATGTCCAGGTCCAAACATATTTACCAAATATATACAAAGCATCAAGGATATCTTAGAATTATGTATTGGGAATGAGCTATTCGAATATATTAGTAACAAAACCAACAAGTACTATAGTCAAAATTGCAATAGAAGAAAACTGGATAAAAAATATGTCAAATCTGTCAACATTACAGGACCAGAATTTAGAAAATGGTTTGGGCTTGCTATCCTCATGGGAACTGTAAAAAAGGCAAGGATTGATTATTATTGGTCAACGAATCCGTTGACAGATACACCAATATTTCGCATAACGATGTCCTGCAACCAATTAAGACAAATATTATCATTTTTACATTGTCCCGACAACAACAGTAAACCGGGTAATGCCGACCGGCTTTTCAAAGTGCAATTCATAACTGGTTATTTTTCCAAAAAGTTTAAAGAAACGTTTAAGTCAAAACATCTCAACTGATGTGGCGTGGACGTTTTAATGTTTACAATCTGTTGAAAGTTACGAAATATGGCATACTCCTTTGGCTGTGTGATTCGAGTATGGGATACGTTTCCTCATTCAAGATATATTTTGGCATTGGATGGCCTTTAGCAAAAACAGTGATGGAATTATTGACACCTTCTTATGGAAAGTGGCATAACCTCTATTACATGGATAATTATTATAACAGTGTACAACTTGCAGAGAAGTTACTTGAAAAGGAAATTCGAGCTTGTGGAACAATACAGCAAAATAGAGGATTTCCAGAAAATTTAAAGCCCACAAAAGTCTGTGTGTCTGTAGCTTGTCATCAATGGAAAGATGACAAGCAGCCGGCGACAAGCCAAGTAATCCGGATTAGTGCTGCCAGCACCACAACAATAAATTTATACGGGACGTGCAGACGGCAAAGTGTTAATAAACCATTACCAAACAAGTACAGGTGTTCACATTATCTTGCCTATCCCTGTACATCAAGGTGTACGAGGCAAAAAGTGGGGAACAGCCCAGCATTTGCTCAACTGAGCACACAGAAAACTGCATAAAAATCACATACTGGCCGGCCTGTGCACCAGACATGGTGACGAATACAACAGATAGATTCATTCTGAGCACGGCTCACCTTCCTGCCTCGCAAGCTGGCACATTGCACGTTATGTTATACGAGCACCACTACACTCACATGACCCATCACTATCTGGAGAATATTTCACACTTCTCAAATAAGATTAAAAATACCAAAGACCAAAAACTAAAAATGAGTCTGGAAATTACCCCATGGCTAGTTTAAATCTCAGGCATTTATAGGGTACATCTACATCTATAGGTGTAAAATACAGGGAGCGAAAGGCTATTTACAATTTGTACAGAAACCAGATGGCAGTTATAAGAGTCAAGGGGCATGAAAGGAAAGCAGTGGTTGGGAAGGGAGTGAGACAGGGTTGTAGCCTCTCCCTGATGTTATTCAATCTGTATATTGAGCAAGCAGTAAAGGAAACAAAAGAAAAATTTGGAGTAGGTATTAAAATCCATGGAGAAGACATAAAAATTTTGAGGTTCGCCGACGACATTGTAATTCTGTCAGACAGCAAAGGACTTGGAAGAGGAGCTGAATGGAATGGACAGCATCTTGAAAGGAGGATATAAGATGAACATCAACAAAAGCAAAACGAGGATAATAGAATGTAGTCGAATTAAGTCGGGTGATGCTGAGGGAATTAGATTAGGAAATGAGACACTTAAAGTAGTAAAGGAGTTTTGCTATTTGGGGAGCAAAATAACTCATGATGGTCAAAGTAGAGAGGATATAAAATGTAGACTGGCAATGGCATGGAAAGCGTTTCTGAAGAAGAGAAATTTGTTAACATCGAGTATATATTTAAGTGTCAGGAAATCGTTTCTGAAAGTATTTGTATGGAGTGTAGCCATGTATGGAAGTGAAATGTGGACGATAAATAGTTTAGACAAGAAGAGAAATCAGTGCCCAGCGGGTGTCCCACCAACTGACTGTAAAACAGCACAATACTCTAATGGTGCTGTCTGAGTCATCTGCAACGGTATCGTGAGGAGGAATACGGTTTTCTGTCACGTATTGTCACAGGTAACGAAATATGGTGTCACCATTTTGAACTGGAAAGCAAGCATCAGAGAAAACAGTGAAAACATGCGACTTCGTCACCTACAAAGAAATCAAAGATTGTGCACGTCAGTTCTGGTAAGGTCACCTGTTGAGATCTGATATCCAAAAGGACGTCTGATATTTATCCAGACTTGGCATTGTGACGTATGGCACCCAATGGTCGACACCTACCTCTCCCAATACTCCTGTTTCCGTTGTTTTATAAGCAGGCGAATACAGGCATGGAGCCACTTAAAGGCCATTAGGTGCTCTAGGGAAGGGTGCCGCTTATTTAGCTGTAGAGCTTGCCAACACTCTAATTGCCTCAGCGACTTCTGGTGTGTGTGTGTGTGTGTGTGTGTGTGTGTGTGTGTGTGTGTGTGTGTCTTTCGCCAGGAGCACCCTAGAAAACGAGGGATCACTTTTCCGCCACAGAAATTATTAAAAGAGAAGGGAAGGGACCAAACAGCTAGGTCATTGGTCCCTTGTTCCGAATAAAACAATGCCACAAGGGTGAGAATAAAACAAGCAACACTGACAACAAAAACTGGAGAGAAAGGAAAAACCCCAAGAACAACGGAAGGGCAACAACACTTAAATGGAAAAAAAGGGGGAAGAAACCCACAGAAACAGATAGAAGAGATTAAAACAACAAAACAGATTACCATGGCTGGCTGACCATACAATAAAACCACCTCCCTAGAAGCACTAGGGTGCAGGACACAGAGGGACAAAGCATATGCACTAAAATTTAGATCAAATGTTAAAAACCACCCTCATGAATAAAATATGAAACTAAATCAGCCGATGAGGCGTTGTCAGATAAAATTAGCGGCAATGAGTCCGGTACCTCAAAATTTCATTGCAGGAGAGTCAAAGTGGGACAGTGCACCAGAATATGGGCCACTGTCAACAGAGTGCCGAATAGACAGTAAAGCAGGGCTTCACGACGCAGGAGGTACTCGTGGGTCATCCAAACGTGGCCATGCGGAGCCAGCAGATAGCCACAGAGTCCCTGCGAGAGGCCCGCATGGAGGACTGCCACACATTCTTAGTCTCCTTAATGGCACACAGTTTGTTGTGCGTACTGAGACTATGTCATTCCGTCTCCCAAAGCCCAAAAACCTGGCGACGTAAAAACGAATGCAGGTCACTTATTGGAATGCCGATCTCCATAAGCAGTTTCTGTGTAGCCTGTTTGGTCACCCTGTCAGCAAGTTCGTTGCCTGGGATTCCGACATGTCCTTGGGTCCACACAAACACAACTGAAGGACCGGACCGTTCCAGGGCACAGAGGGACTCCTGGATGGTCGCTACCAGAGGATGACTAGAGTAGCACTGGTCGATAGCTTATAGGTTGCTCCAGGAGTGAGTACACATAAGGAGCGACTCCCCATGGCATGAACAAATGTGCTCAAGAGCACGAGATATAGCCACCAGCAATGCACTGAAAACACTGCATCCATCGGGCAAGGAATGCTGTTCAATACGTCCTCCATGGATATACGCAAAGGCAACATGACCATGACCCATCAAGTTGTCAGTGTAAACCACTTCATGGCATCAGTACATGTCAAGAATTGAGATAAAATGACAGCGGAGAGCCGTGGGGTGAACCGAGTCCTTTGAGCCATGTGAAAGGTCCAGGCGAAGCCGCAGCCTAAGTGTACACCAAGGAGGTGTACATGATTGAACCCCGAGTACAGGTGGTAAAAGCAAGAACTCCAGTTCAGATACACGGGATCTGACGCAAACTGCAATTGGAAGCCCTGACCTCAGCCGCCGATGCGGGAGATGAACCACCGTATGTGGGGAAAGGAGATGGCAATTCGGATTCACAGGAGAAGTACGAACATGAGCAACATAACTGGTAAGCAGTTATGCACGCAATGGAGAGACTCCAGCCTCCACAAGGACGCTTGTCACCAGACTCGTCCTAAAAGCTCCCATCGCTAGTCTAACACCACAGTGTTGCACTGGGTCAAGTAAATGCAACTCTGAGGGCGCCGCTGAACCATAAACCCGAGTCCCACAGTCGAGGTGGGATTGAACAACTGCTCTGTAGAGCTGCAGCAGCGTAAAGCTATCTACACCCCAGCCGGTGTCGTTCTGGCAGCAGAGGGCACTGAGGTGCTCCCAGCACTTCCGATTAAGGTGATGAAAGTGAGAAGCCAAGTCATTTGGGCGTCGAAAACCAGTCCTAAAAATCTATATGTCTCCACTACAGTGAGGGGATCATCAGTAAGGTAAGGTTATGGTTCCAGATGAACGATACAATGCTGACAGAAGAGCGTAGCACATGACTTTGTGGCCGAAAACAAAGTCGTGGGCTAGAGCCCATGACTGCGCCTCGTGGATGGCTCCCTGTAGGCGCCGCTCAGCAACACCAGCACTGGTGGAGCAGTACAAAATGCAGAAGTCGTCTGCATACAGAGAGGGTGAGACGGATGGCCCTACAGCTGCTGCTAGACCGTTAATGGCCACTAAAAATAGACACACTTAATACAGAGCCCTGTGGGACCCCATTCTCCTGGATGGGGGAGGGGGGCGGGGGGGGGGGGGGGGGGGGGGAATTATGGGAGGCACTAACCTGGACATGGAAAATACGGAAAGACAGGAAATTCTGGATTTTAAAAAAATCAGGAGTGGAAGTCTGATACCCCACTCGTATAATGTGCCAAGGATATGATGGTGTCATACGCTTTTCGTAAATCAAAAAAGATGGCAACCAGGTGTTAACTTCTGGAAAAAGCTGTTCAGATGGCAGAATCGAGGGATACAAGATTATCAGTGGTAAAGCGACCCTGGCGGAAGCCGTCCTGACATGGAGCCGGCAGGCCACGCAACTCCAGGCCCCAACCCCATCGTTCCAGCACCTTGCAAAGAACATTGGTGAAGTTGATGGGCTGATAGCTATCCACATCAAGCGGGGTTTTGCAGGTTTGAGCACTAGTATGATGGTGCTCTTCTGCCAGCATGATGGAAAGACACCATCACACCAGATCTGGTTGAAGATCATGAGGAGATGTTGCTTGTAGTCAGACAAGAGATGCTTAATCACCTGACTGTGGACCTAATCTGGCCCACGAGCTGTCAGGGCAATGTGCACGTGCACAGAGGAACTCCCATTCTGTAAATGGGGCATTATAGGGTTCACTGTGGTATGTCGTGAACGAGGGGACTTCCTCTTCCATCCGCCATTTGAGAGTGCGAAAGGCTGGGGGTAATTCTCTGATGCAGAGGCACGAGCACAGTGCTCAGGAAAGTGCTTGTCAGTCGTGTTTGCGGCGGTAGATAACACGCCACTGATGTCAATGCCAGGGACACCTGTTGGGATCTGGTACCCAAAAACTCATTTTATCTTTGTCCAGACTTGGTGCCACTGTAGAGCTCACCGACGTTCCTTAATTGCTTCAGTGACCACGTAGGGCCTTCCTTTCACTGGAGGCACCCTACAGAGCGAGGGATCGTGTTTTCTGCCACAGAAACAATTGTTGTAGTCACCTGTCAACCATCACATTGATGTTCCCAAGCGGGAGACATTCAACAGTGACAGTAGAGGTGAAAGTTTCCCAGTCTGCCTTGTTTCAAGACCATCTGGACAAGTGTCTATGGGCCTAACACTGGGGCAGTGACAGGAAGATGAGGAAGTGGTCATCCACACAGGTCGTCATGTGCTCTCCAGAGGTTAGATGAGAGAAGTTCTGGGCTCCAGATTGATAAATCAATGGCCAAGTAACTACCATGAGCCACACTGAAAAGTGTGGCGGCCCCAGTATTTAAGAGGCAGAGGTCGAGTTGGGACAGTAAATTTTCGACATCGCTGCCAGGGCCAGTAAGCATGGTGCTACCCCACAAGGGGCTATGGGCATTAAAATCTCCCAGAAGTCGGAAAGGTTTAGGGAGTTGACCAATCAGTGCAGCCAATATGTTAAGCGGTACCACACCACCTGAAGGGAGATATACGTTGCTTAAAGTTATTTCCTGCGTTGTCCATACCCTGACAGCCACAGCTTCAAGAGGAGTTTGCAGGGGAACATGTTCACTATATACCAGTATCAGGACATAAATCGCAAACTCCACGTGACATCATTATATTCACTACGGATCTACATCTACATCCATACTCCGCAAGCCACCTGACGGTGTGTGGCGGAGGGTACCCTGAGTACCTCTATCGGTTCTCCCTTCTATTCCAGTCTCGTATTGTTCGTGGAAAGAAGGATTGTTGGTATGCTTCTGTGTGGACTCTAATCTCTCTGATTTTATCCTCATGGTCTCTTCGCGAGATATACGTAGGAGGGAGCAATATAGTGCTTGACTCTTCAGTGAAGGTATGTTCTCGAAACTTCAACAAAAGCCCGTACCGAGCTACTGAGCGTCTCTCCTGCAGAGTCTTCCACTGGAGTTTATATATCATCTCAGTAACACTTTCACAACTACTAAATTGGAAGGCATGAAACACTCAATGAGGCAGTCTACGCCTCAGGTCACCTGCTGCCACCAACTTATTTCATAAATGGGCTTATATCCATTGTGTCTAAGTGTCTGGCGAGATCTAGGTCCTTAGCGGACGCCAGAATTTTCAACTCATCCTAAGACGCAGAGCTTGTAGGCAACGGTGGTGTGGATGCCACTGCAATTTCCTTGGTCTTAGGGGTCTTATTTCTGGATTTCTCTCTCTGACCCTCGAGTTTCTCTGGCTGGGAGGGCTTCACTAATTCAGTCTCCGGGACAGAGAATGATTGTGAAGCCCTACGACCAGAGCTTTTGGGCACTTCAGGCACTGGCAGGCATCATCTTTCCCATGAGCAGAAACCTGGGAAGCGGGTGACCAAAGAGACACCTTCCTAGCGAGAAGAGCCCAAGACGACTTATGCTTCTCTGGATGAGAAGTGGGGACTGGTGCCCCTGATAGTTGGAGGGACAGTGCTCCCGAGGTAAGTGGTGCGGGAGCAACAGGGAAGGAAGTGACTCCCCACCATCAAGGGGGCAGGTGTAGACTTCCGGCTCAGAGCCGACTGGAACTCACGGAACTGATGGGGCTAGAACTGTTCTCGTAGAAGCGGCATAAGAAGTGGTCATAGCCACAGGATGTAGGCACTCAAATTTCCTATTGGCCTCAGTGTAGGTCAGTCAGTCCAGGGTCTTGCATTCCATTATTTTCCTTTCTCGCTGTAAAATCCTGTAGCCTGGTGAGCAAGGGGAATGATGCTCTCCGCAGTAGACCCGGATTGGAGGCAGGGCACATTGAGTATTGGGATGGGATGGACGTCCACAATCTCAACATGTCATGCAGGAAGTACAGCAGGAAGACATATTACCGAACTTCCAGCACTTAAAGCACCACAGTGGAGGAGAAATATATGGCTTGACACCACAGCAGTAGACCATCACTTTGACCTTCTCAGGTAATTTATCACCCTCGAAGACCAAGATGAAGGCGCTGGTGGCAACATGATTATCCCTCGGACCCCGACAGACAAGATGAACTCCTTGTCGCTGTTAGTTGGAAATGAACATCTCGCCGCTCTAAATTCGTGTGCAGCTCGTCGTCAGACTGCAAAAGCAGGTCCCCGTTGAATATAATACCCTGGACCATATTTAAGCTCTTATGATGCGTAATGGTAACAGAAACATCCCCAGCTTGTCACAAGCGAGTAATGCCTGTGACTGAGCAGAGGATGCTGTTTTTATCAAGACTGATCCGGACCGCATTTTGACAAGCCCTCCACCTCCCCAAACTTGCCCTCTAAATGCTCTACAAAAAACAGACTTCACCGAGACAAAGGAACACCCATCAGTTCTCGTACATATGAGGTACCGGGGTGAATAAGGTTCGCTGCCATCCTTAGCCTGGCGTGCCTCCCATGGTGTGGGCAGGGGGGGGGGGGGGGGGGGGGAACGATTTAGGATCATACTTCCTTGCACTGTACTGATACTTGGAACACTTAGAGACTGCTGACATTTTATCACCAGCAAGTGATGACGTGGAATGCTTCATCACACATCATCCGCCCCGATGCCACTCAATCTGACCTGGGGCCCTCCCCATGGGCACCACCCAGCCACAGCAAAGGCAGGATGACCATTGCCGGGCGTCCCGATGCCCTCAATGACGGGCATCTACTCCTTGGCATACGTGGGGAGTTAATGGCGCAGGCATCAGCAGAGCGATCCCTGTGTAGTAAGGGGTGCAACAACCAATACTGTACATGGCGGACGCACCACAATGGACTGGCTACCGTGCTGGATATGAGGCACAAAGAATTCCATGGTCATCATCGGCGCAGAAAATGACACAACATAGTGGATGGAGGAAAACGCACCCAGAAAGGTGTCCTCGCTCAAATGGAGCATGAGTGGGACTGCAATACCATCATGAGAAATTGGGCTTAAGATCTCTATGCACGATGGATATGATGCACCATGTAAGGCACCCTTTCTCAATTGGCTCGCTCTTCAGGAAAACTTATTTTTAAAAGAACGTTACTATTACACTATTTGTAAGACTGCAATACAGATTAGATAAGCTACAAATAATTACATATATTTTCAAATCCTAGCATGACATGTAACACAATGTGTTGGAGGTTACAGCCAGTGAAACGAATACATAATCACCATTGTCCTCTCTTAGTCCACCTACTACACGTGTACTTTGTATACAATGCATCAATGACAGTGAAATTTAGACACGTACATAAGCTTAAGTATCTCATGAAACTGCCCTCTCTGGGTTTTAGCCTGTTCCAGCAATGGGCAATGAATTGCTTCATTGATCACTTCTCAAAAACATAGGAACTGACACCCACACACAACAGAAACTGCATAATGGCTACTACACTGCTGTGGAGTCTAAACTGTATAAATAACTTACGCTGGGAAAAACTAAGGTATTAAGGTATCATTATTTCTTTACTTTCTCAGACGTTAAGTCTGGTTAAAAACGGAAAGTGACGCGAACCTTGATCAAGCGTCACTTCCTTTTAACTGTATGGTACGTGTTATATTGCATTTAGGAACTTTCGGGTAATTGAACATGTATCAATAATTACAGATTTCTGTAGTTGTATATATAGGTTTGGATGTAGCTGTATTGCATTGATGTACTGGTGGATATTGTGTGGTATGACTCCTGTAGTTGATAGTATAATTAGTATAATGCCAACTTTATCCTGATGCCACATGTCCTTGACTTCCTCAGCCAGTTGGATGTATTTTTCAATTTTTTCTCCTATTTTCTTTTGTATATTTGTTGTATTGGGTATGGATATTTCGATTAGTTGTGTTAATTTCTTCTTTTTATTGGTGAGTATGATGTCAGGTTTGTTATGTGGTGTTGTTTTATCTGTTATAATGGTTCTGTTCCAGTATAATTTGAATTCATCATTCTCCAGTACACTTTGTGGTGCATACCTGTATGTGGGAATGTGTTGTTTTATAAGTTTATATTGTAAGGCAAGCTTTTGATGTATTATTTTTGCTACATTGTCATGTCTTCTGGGGTATTCTGTATTTGCTAGTATTGTACATCCGCTTGTGATGTGATCTACTGTTTCTATTTGTTGTTTGCAAAGTCTGCATTTATCTGTTGTGGTATTGGGATCTTTAATAATATGCTTGCTGTAATATCTGGTGTTTATTGTTTGATCCTGTATTGCAATCATGAATCCTTCCGTCTCACTGTATATATTGCCTTTTCTTAGCCATGTGTTGGATGCATCTTGATCAATGTGTGGCTGTGTTAGATGATACGGGTGCTTGCCATGTAGTGTTTTCTTTTTCCAATTTACTTTCTTCGTATCTGTTGATGTTATGTGATCTAAAGGGTTGTAGAAGTGGTTATGAAATTGCAGTGGTGTAGCCGATGTATTTATATGAGTGATTGCTTTGTGTATTTTGCTAGTTTCTGCTTGTTCTAGAAAGAATTTTCTTAAATTGTCTACCTGTCCATAATGTAGGTTTTTTATATCGGTAAATCCCCTTCCTCCTTCCTTTCTGCTTAATGTGAATCTTTCTGTTGCTGAATGTATGTGATCTATTCTATATTTGTGGCATTGTGATCGTGTAAGTGTATTGAGTGCTTCTAGGTCTGTGTTACTCCATTTCACTACTCCAAATGAGTAGGTCAGTATTGGTATAGCATAAGTATTTATAGCTTTTGTCTTGTTTCTTGCTGTCAATTCTGTTTTCAGTATTTTTGTTAGTCTTTGTCTATATTTTTCTTTTAGTTCTTCTTTAATATTTGTATTATCTATTCCTATTTTTTTGTCTGTATCCTGGATATTTATAGGTATCTGTTTTTTCCATCGCTTCTATGCAGTTGCTGTGGTTATCCAATATGTATTATTATTATTATTATTATTATTATTACCACCATTACTAGTGGCAGTGGTCAGACACAAAGCTTTGGTAGCCTAATCTTCCAATTTCTGTCCATTCAGATATAGGGAGGCCAGTAATCAGGTGATTTAAAAACAATTAGCTTAAGTGTACTGCACACATTTTAACTTTGTTGATTGTTGGGCCTGGTGTTCTAGCGGTTAAGCACGTGCCGGAAACAGAGAGCCTACAGGACTGAATTCCAGTCACATCATAGATTTTTCAGTCTGTGTCTTAACCTAGCAATCAACAATATGAGTAGCCACGAGAAACGACATGTGGTTCAAATTCCACTTTAAACTGCAGGTTGCCTATCCCCAGTTGGGTAACTGGGTAGGTACGGGACACACAAATCCTCGGAGATACGGATGCGTCCGATCCCGCCCATCTGCTTTGACCCATGACGTCACAAATATGGCAGAAACGAACATAAATCACGATTCCAATATGGCGCATATAAAGTCGGGATGTACACATTATGAGATCGAAAATACATTGCAAAAACAAACACACACACTTTCCACAAAAAGCCTAATGACACTAATGGGACAAGCGCGGGAAATGGGGTGTTTTTGGGTGGGGCAAACTAATTTTAAACAAATTTAGACACCCACCCCCATACAAAACGACGAAAAAAACTGACATCACAAAACTCCCCAAATATCACTAAACAAAAATCATCTGGAATCGGACACTTCCCTTGACCTATATAGCTCAACAGCAGCTCCTGATCCCATAAATTAGGATCAAACACTTCCCTTGGCCTATATGGCTCAAAAACATCTCCCAATACCAATATCAACATACACAGCCACACATTGGGATTGAACACTTCCTTTGACCTGCGCACTTAATTTTATCCGTCATATCCATTCCTGCACAAAAACAACGACCGATTAATTTTACTAAATTTACCACACGACGTACAGCAAACAACACTAAATTAACCTTCACACAAAATCATTAACTTACTGAAACGAATTCCACTACAAACACAGCCGACACACTGAACAATTCTGGATAATGAGCAAAAGCAAACTGAGCCCATTACACCACAAAAACAAAAACCCTGAACATACCACCAGAGAGCACAACAAACCACAACACGATGACATCTACAAACACGCCACACTCACAAACCAAACTCCACGCCGTCATGACGTCACACACGACAACACCCTTACGTCAAGGGTCAAAGCCGACGTGTGGGATCGGACACTTCTGTCGACCCAAATCCTTGAAGTGACATGCCATTGGAAGACTTGTACCAGACCACTGAGACATATAGAATTATTATATTAAATGGTGGTGCAAGGTGAGGGTGAAGCATGTGTCACTAGGGAGAAGAGTGGTGCAACACGTGTCTATCCTCAATGGGGTAGTTAGCTTTCTTTTCTGAGGAGTTGTAAACAGTACTAGCAATGCACTGTAAATTTCTTTATTTTATAAGAAAAAATGTTTTTAGAAATAAGCAGTATCAAATGTCTGATTCATTGGGTAGTGGTTAAATAAAAACACCCACAAAAATGTATACATATAATTTATCTTTTTGTCAAGTTTAATTAGGCACTAATGTTGATAATAGTGGGGGGAGTAGTCTGGGGAGGGGGAGGAATGAGTCCGGGGTAGCTACTTTTGGATTGCACTCCAGGGTATGGTCTCTAAAAGGTCAGGAACCGCTGCTTTAATTCAATCTTATGGGGATCCCAAACACTCAAACAGTACTAAAGGATAGGTCACACTAGTCTACTTTACAGATGACACACATTTTCCTAAAATTCTCCAAACAAACTGAAGTCAACCGTTCACCTTCCCCACTACAATCCTTACAGGCTTGATCCATATCATACCTCATTGCAATCTTATACCTGGATACTTAATGTGTCTGGGTCACGCAGCACATTATTATATTGTATCAAAAAATTATTGGATTATTTTTACTACTTACCTGCATTTGTCTACATTTAAATCTAGCTGCCATTCATCACACCAACTAGAAATTTTGTTCAAGTAATTTTCAGACAGATGTTGCATGAATTATTTAGTGGACTATTACGAGTACCAATTAGATTAATTGCGAAACAAAATGTATACATCCAAACCACTACAGTGAGGGATTTATCAAACAATTATGAAACAATGGCAATTAAAAGATATGGACATTTAAAACAGAAACAGTATTTCATAACTAGGATTTACTGTTTCTAAACATTAAAGGGCTCTATGATACTTTTCAACATTACAGTTTTTTCACATCAGGAATGAGTTTACCATGAAAGGTATCAATAGATATTGTCTTGATTGGTCCAAAAAAACAAGAATGAATTTGCAACTACTTCCACTTTTTCTTTCAACGGCAACCAAAATCTACCCTCCCTATAAGCTTTAAAAACCTCATTTCAAATTCCAGCAGCTCTTTCTTTGGTTCTAGATGGATTTAGACAAACTGATTTTTTCAAAACAGTAAATACATATTGGGTCATCTTTTACATCAAGTCACTCAATTTTGTCATTTTGTTTTTTGCCATTATGAATTGATCATTTGTAATACTTCTAGCTGGAAGGACTTCAGGATTCTTCACTGTCGAATCAAGGTCTGTAAAGTTTATGAACCAGTCTACCACCAGTCTGTCAATGGAAAAAAAAGAAGAAGAAAGAAAAGAGTGTGATGTGTTCAATTAAATTTTTTCGGTGTCTTTTACTTCTTTGTAAGTTTAACTCCTCAGTTTCCGAAATATTTCAGCGAGTTTGACAGTTCCACAACACCTCCCAGAATAACTGCCTTCCAGCTGTGCCACTCCCTTGTCCTTTGAGATGAGAAAATAAGTCCTCCTCCAGTCCATATTTCATGGCAACACTTCTGATGCATACCATGGGATTTGCATTCATTTCTGTTGTCACCCTTAGTAATAGTCCTCCAAGTTGGGTTTACCTTTCAATTTTTTTTAACTGACACTTATTGTTTCAAATATCAAATTTATGTTTTACGGCCACTCACAATACATTTTCTCATCACATAAAGTGTGTGTAAACTCGTCATTTTCAAAATTCCCTTGTCTGCCACTCTAATATCTAGAAATATTAGTTCTTCTTTGAAGAGTGTTTGATGAAGGCTAATAATTCTGTAGAAAACTTAGCTATTGTTCGTGTCACAATACAATGGAAAATTAAATGACAAGTTGACAATGTCAAGGTAAATACGTTCCATTTTCTACGCAAATGCCGTCGTAGAAATAGCAGGAATACAATTCACAATACATACAAACCGAACGAAGATATGTCTACAAAACAGACGATATTTGACAAACTCAGATTCATGTGGGAGTGGTGAGGCTGTCCGAAGCACAAAATTTATCTATCTGAAAATTACCCCAAAAAAACATCATTCTCAAACACACACTGGTACTGGATATTTCGCTAACAACTACGATCAGCAGAATGGCCCCACAACCATGAAACTACAACCACCTTCACCTGAAATATGGTGGAATCTGATAGCATGTACAAATTTCATAAATGGAAACATCTGTAAGGTCTACATTTCGTGGGCAATCGCAGGGCTCAAAAAGTTTTTGTAAGTCAAATATCACGTATGAACTGAGGACCACAATGTTTGCAACGGGTTGGTCTCAGTTCACCATCGCTGCACGGGAAAGGGTATTACACTGACAGTTACGAACAATCGTCTAGGTATAATAAACCTGTAACCAATTTAACTTACGTGAAAGTATCTACGTACCAATGTTGAACCCATTCGTGGCTGTAACGAACAATTTTTGGATGATGCAACAAAAGTATTTTGAAGTGAAAAAGAACGCACTCTGTCGGAAACTATAACACACATCAGGAACATAAACAGCTTCTAGATCTCTAACAAACAGAGAGATCTGTTCATGATGCATATTTCTGGTTTTCGTATGAGTCTGCATCTGTTGTTTGGCTAAATTATTGTCACTTACAGTAGATTAATGATACAGCACTCACCTATCAGTGGGCCTCCTCCATCTGGTGGGAGCATAGCGGCATTGCCGCCAATGCCTATTCCCGCAAGAAGCTTCAACAAAACTTCTTGCGGGACTTTACATCCTCATCCCTTCAGTTCTGAAAAATCAGTTAGTTTAAAATCCAACTGTAGTCCGTGATCTTCCGGTTTGAAACGAGTTTTATCTGTTCCGCCAGCCGCTTCCATCATTAAACAAACTACCAAATCACACCTTCGAACTACAACAACTTAATTTTTGCGCTTCAGCACACGAACCTACAAAAGAGGTTAGCTTAAAAAATTCGAATCGCCTCCTTCGAACACTTCCACACTTCCGTTGCAAAGCAGTTCCACTAAAACCTGAAGAACAAAGTTTCTATAGAATATGAGTCGTTATAGAACCTTTGGCGAGACATTCCACAGGCGTCTAAAGCTAGCGAAATGAGGGATGCTCAACTACCGGACCTACCGATAGATGGCTCTAGCGCGTGCCGGCCAAAGATTTTATCATTGAGTGTCCGCCATATCTGAATTTGGCGAAAAACGAAGTGCCAAAACACGGATGAAAATGTTTTTCGTTCTGCGCCCTGATAAGTCTTTTATATTGGATGTTCTAGATATCTACACATCAACATAATGAAGTGTTTCTAATCTAGTGAGAAAAAACAGTGACAGTTCTGCTATGAAATTCCTGTTGTGGAAGTTTGACAAGCTGACCTATAAATTGTTTACTATTAATTTTATGAGTGCTTTACTTATTTGCCCGTTTTAAAATACTATTTAAGATTCAATGGAGCTCAAAAAATTACCTTGGTTGCCAAAGCTTTTAACTACAGGTATAATTCGGAAAATCAAGTGTGGAAAACAGTGAAGACGTGTCTTGAAAAAAAGTTGACATCGTTTGCTTAGGGGTATCTTTACCGACAACAGAAATTTCAACTGAACTATTAAAGTATTACTTCGTTATAAACGGAAAAACTGTTATTTTTCTTTATCTGAAGTGATGCATTACCGATCTGCATATATGCTGACACTGTAATTGCAACATTCACTTACGAATTTGGCTCTCTCTTTGATCAGAAATTTAAATTCCATAATTTTATTAACGCCTGTACATGACACAGTGTATTTTAACTGAGTGATAAGGTAGAAGCACCAGTTTTTGACAGTGCTTCAGTCTTCGATACGAGACAAGAAATACATTTAAATGAGACAAACACAAAGGCCAACGTTAAGGCTCCTCTTAAATGCATAACTCGTATCATTTGGAAGTTAAGTGTAGTAATAATATTATATTGGACTGATCCATGATGATGTAGGAAGTGAAGGAACTTGTTGAAAATAACATCGATCACAGCTGTTAATTTTAAGGTTGGGGTGTCTTAAAACTGTAATTTTCCAGTCTGACACCCAAATAATGGCTGGTACCATGGTTTTATTTTAAAATTGAATTCAAAACAGGTCAGTGAGCAAAATTAATTAGACTATGAATTACAACCATGGAATTTTATTTCTGTGAATCTTGGTTCCAGTCTTTGACATGGTGTCAATCACTGGAATGACTGGTTGTCATGATATGGCCCAAGCAAAAAACAAACCTGAAAGCGAAAGCAGTAGAAGCTGGCCAGACAGGCACCCCAATGGCTGCTACAATCTGTGTTAGACAAGGGTGACATTATATTGCAAATTTAGTGTAAAAGTTCCATATTGTCTGAATTTGTCCTATACTGACAGGACATTCTAGTCCAGTCGATTTTCTTATCTGCAAAAGTACACTAGACAATACCAGTGGTACAAAGGTAGTGCCAAATTACAAACTATCCAGTAACAACAGAAGTATTGCTGCACAATGTACAGTAAATAACATGTAGTAACCTGAGACATTCAGAATTGGTTTGAAGAAATAGAACAGCATTTGGAAAGAGAGTAACATTTTGAAAATAACAAATGACACAAGTAGAGTTTTCAGTTCTTATGAAAGCTCGCTTACTTTTTCTTTTTTTCTTCTTCCTCTCTCTTCTCCATTCTCAAGGGAAAAATGTGATAAAATAAAAGTGCAAGAAAGTTGTGTACAATGTTGGAAATGATGAAAAAGAAAATCTCACTATGCTTTTAACAGCATATGCTGCTGTAAAGCTTGCTCCTCCTAAGAACATGATTTTCTCCCATATATATATATATATATATATATATATATATATATAAAAATCTCCCTCCCTCCCTCCCCCCCCCCCTCCCTCCTCCATGTGAAGAGTATTCCTGTAATTATAGCTAATAGCATACTAAGAACATGAGGGTGTCACAGTGGAGATTTGTTTTCTGATACAGACGTCTGATACAACTATTCCACAGCAAAACTTACTTTCAACAGGTGTGGTAGCAGTGCATTCCCATAGGATAACAGAATATTATGTCCTCCAGGAACCACATTGGGTACACCACTTACAGCATAAACTGTACAGCTACTACAATGTTTTGTGAGCAAGTAATACCAGTCAGTATCTTTAATTTTAACACAAGTCTTGACTCCCTTAATTACCTGCTTATACATGTGCTTGTACTACAGGTTAGTGGTAAAGCAAATACTTATTGAATAGGTCTTCACACTTTCAATACTTAGCAGAAATTCTGAAAAAAGTAAATTCTTTTATTACTGTATCACCTCTATGGTGAATTAAGAGGTACTGACTGGTTTCGTTGAACATTTAATAGAATCCTTTATTTTACCTGCTATTGGTAAAGAGCCATTCCAAGTTCGGTACATTACAATCTCTCGCATTTTTCATGAGGTTTGTTATTCTGTACACTAATATTTCTTCTTCTAAATGGTAAATATTGCATTCAGACATTGTCGGTATTAAAGGTAATTCATGAAATAAATTATATTTAAACCAGAAAATTAAAGGTTCCACATGACACGTGAAAAGTACCTTGTTACACACATGTATGTACAGATTCCAAAATGTCTGTGAATTTGAGTTACAAACTTTTTAAAATAGAAATATGAAGATCACAATACTTTGGGTCTGCAATAAGTCAAACGTAAAATACTTTAGTTCCCTATGGGAAACTTTGTTCTTTACGTGACTCGTGCAACTGCTTTCACTCTTAATGGAAAACTAAATGGTTTATGTTAAAGTTAACTTGCAAAAAGTGTAACCATTTTTACATAATTTCTGTGAAGTAAGATTCCTTAATGTTAATTCCTTCCTTTGTCATTGTAACTTTATAATTTCAGTTCCATATGGGACATGTGACCTAAAAAAAAAAAAAAAAAAAAAAATGCTTTTATTACTATGACCAAACAAAAACTTTTTAACATGTAGTACACAGTTCAAATCAGCAAAAAGTGTAACTGTATAATTAAGGTAAATGTTGATGAAAATTAGGCATGTAACATGAATACTGAAATTTCCTAATCCGCAACTTGTGGTCGTGTGGTAGCGTTCTCGCTTCCCGTGCCTGGGTTCGGTTCCCGGCGGGGTCAGGGATTTTCTCTGCCTCGTGATGACTGGGTGTTGTGTGATGTCCTTAGGTTAGTTAGGTTTAAGTAGTTCTAAGTTCTAGGGGACTAATGACCATAGATGTTAAGTCCCATAGTGCTCAGAGCCATTTGAACCATTTTTTGAAATTTCCTAGATTTCCAAGTGTAACTGTAATCACTGTATTCAGTACTTTATAGTGCTAGAAAGATAATTCTATATGATTATTTGCATTCTCTTCCCCTCCCCCCTCCCTCAACACAGGAAAATATAATAGAAAGACCTCCTAGCAAAATAAAGACAGAATTAAGAAAATTAGGTTTTGCCTGAATCAGGCCCCCTTATTCTAGAATGGTTCTAAAGTAATAAGAATGCTTACGATCAATTGGAACATTATGTTCATTCTAAGAAGTATTAAAACAAGAATTAAGAGAGTAACAATTTTATTGCTCTTATGTTGCAGAGTATCCACAAACATTACTGTTTGAAACATAGGGCCACTGCATACTCCATTAGATCACACCCATTCTGTGATTAAACTGCTTCAAGTTAACATAGTTATTGAGGGAAATATTTTCTCACACTGAAAGCTATCTGTCAAATAAGTCTCAGAACTTTTTTTTTTCATTAATTTCACACAAATCACCTGTTTTTAATGCAAGTGCGTATTTTGTAACACCTAACATCTTAAAATAAGCTTATATAATAAATAATTATAATTTTGTTACAATATCTACACAGGATGTAAAGAGTTAATTTTACTTCAATGTGATTCATCGTTTGAAGTTCATCATTATACAACAACAAATCTATGGACAAAATAGTTTTAAAAAATCTGTCAAAATGTCACACCCATCTGCATGAAATGTCCCAATACATAATCTTCTCCAATTTGAGCACTATACATGATTAAACAATATGAGTTTATTTAACTTCTGCCTTATACATGATTTGTTGTTTAAAATTTTCTCAGCGGGCTTTTTTTTCCATATGTTTTTAAGCATGTGCAGGAGTACAGGGATGCAGTCTTACAAACAAGTTGAGTCTGATGTAAATCCTCAATCCCAATTTCATAATGGTAATCATGACCAGGAGCAGGAAATGGGTAATCTACGAATTTAATTTTAACACAATGCAAAATCTTGGCCTGTATATATTTCTGTCGCATATCCCCAGCAATCACAAACATCTGAAACAGTTTCTTTGTATTCTACAACAGAGTACACACAGTCACTTGTTTTAAACAGCTTTCCCCAGATAACAAAATTTACAAATGCATTTTTATTGGCCATATTGGGAAAAGCATAGAGATAAATACATTCTAATGCAGATTTAACATTTATTGCATGGAGCAGCAATGGAACACCAATGATTTTTAAGCTTTTGATATAATTGTCAGTGTCTGAAAATACCAAGCCAATAAGATTTGTTGTCAAGTCTCAGGGGGCTCTTATACCCGTTACCTAATGGATTTCTAGAGTTCAGTATACCAAAAATCCTATCAATATATACAAAAATTCTACTGTTGCTTCACTTCCTTTAAAATTTGGATCACAAACCCTCCTCAAAAACTCTATACTATCTGCCACACTAGAACTCAAAGTCTGTGCAGCTAATGAAACATTCATTTTTCTATTTACACTACTTATATGTTGTCCTGATAGTTTGTTGGCAAATGTCATACCTTCTTCTTGTTGTACCTTGTTCAATTGCTCAATGAAATGCCATCTAATAATGCCAGTTGGAGACTCAATAGCAGATACTTCTGCTAGAGCATTTCTGGCAAACTTAATCATATGGCACATGTCCAAGTACACTAAACATTGTATTTTTCCACAGGATGAGGAAAGTAGATTTTAAAATCACCCTTGTAAAAATTTAAAGTACAGCCAAGTGAACATAAAGTGCTTATATTTACCTTACAGCCATCACATGTAACACACCATACCCTAATGCCAGAACTATGCAGCCTCTCTAAAGCAGATTTTATCAGTATGACCTGATTATTTGCCTGTACACTGTTGATAAAGAAATATACAATCAGGCATTTAAATTTGCCTTTAATAGAGACAAGCATGAAAACCAGAGCCTCAGATGGCTCTATTACTTCTTTTACTGAGGCACTTCCCCACCGAAGTCTAAAAAACCTGTGTACTGCTTAGTTCCTTGGTCCCAAACTACTTGCTTCCTAATTGCAACACTGTCTACAATTAGACATGAATCGCCGAACTGGTCCCTTACGATGTACTTAAAAACATCTTTTAAGAAGTCGGGTTCACAGTCTACACTTGCCACCCATTTTGAAATCAATGGGGCAGAGGCATTAATTTTTTCAGGTATTCATATGCTGCTGGTGAATAAAAGTACACAGTCATCGCAAACATTTTCACATTTGTTGTGTATCTATTACCCTTTGATTAGAGAGAGTTGTTCACTAAATTGCACACTAATTCCACTTGTGTTCCTTTCTGATGATTGAGGAAGTTATGTAACTTCTCAGGAAGATGCCCCTTCTCCTTCAATGAACTTATGTCATCCACGGAAAACACTTTCTTCTTCGAATTTTTTCACAGACACGCTTCAGTTTACGTTTTAATTCGTGCACAATGTCTGAGAAAAAAAAATGCAAGTTTCGGTCGCCTTGTCTTCCATTTATACTTTCGACTGTATACCACAATCAATTACTGAAGAACCAACTGCACTCTAAATAAGGAAATAATTTCGTTATATACGATTGAAATAACTCAAGGTTTGATGAAAAAATATTATAAGAAAACGTCGGGGGTGTGAAAACATCCTTATACTAACGTTTTCGACACAATTCGCAGCTTCTGCATTGGATAAGTGGGACATGCTTTCCACGGAAGAATTCTCATTGACAACATTCTCCACGCAATCAGTAGTGTCTGCAATGGGCAAATCGAGCACGAATTCCATGACAGAACGCTAAAAACAAAAATATGGACCTGTATTACAACATTGCTTAGACCCATGTAGCGTACGAAATAAATTCACAAAAGTAAAAAGCGCACACACAGCAAGGAAAGTAATTAGCTGCCTCAAATGCAGAATCATCGTTGTCACTCAAAATCCTAACAACATGTCGTCGTGGCTGTTTATTTGGTGCATCAAATGTGTCGGAAACTGATGGCACTGCTTCGGGTTTGAAACGTTTCTTCCACGTTCCAGGGCTCACTACGTAATTATCTTGTCGGAAACGGTTTCCGCAAAGAAAACTGCAAGACGTAGGATTAAAATCTTTCTGCTTCACGGAAGTAATCCACGTCTTTAGTAGCTCTGGGTGCTTTAGAGGAAACCTGTTCAAAAACATCGAATTAGCAAACGCACTAAGTCTGTATTTTTATCGTATTGTATCGGTAGTCGTATTACCTGTGAAATGGTAAGTCACTCTCCTTACTCCATCGCTTCGTACAATTGAAAGCGGAACAAGAAATCACCATTTCGATAATCCGTAATTCCTTATACACCGTACAGACCGAGAGAAACTTCTTGCCAAATTCGAATATGGCGGGCAATACAGACGACAGTAATCAGCTGGTAGAGCCATCTATCGGTAGGTCCGGTAGTTGAGCATCCCTCATTTCGCTAGCTTTAGACGCCTGTAGACATTCCATTCATAGGCGTTGAAGCGACGTCTAGCTTTTGTAAAAATGTCGAAGAAAGATGAAAAAAAATTGCGTCAATATTTTTAAACTCACAAGACAAGGTCTTGTATAAACGTATTCGATATGTTTATGAGGCTCGTACATACCCAACCTGACTGCTGATATCTCTACGAAAGATTGCGCATGCAATAAATCGCTGCAAATGCTTTGTGTTCACCTATTGGAAGTTTCAGTATAACCACAGTCGAAGATAACAGTCGCGACACTTCGCCTTTATTTTATTGCTACAGCGCCCCAAGCGGCCGGTAGGTTGAAGTGTGAGTTCGGCGCGATCGTGAAAGCGAATAGTGATTGTTTATTTGGATTTATGCAATGGTTTTTACCATCGGGATCGTTTGTAGCGCAATAAATTGCAGCAACAACAGGAAGAAGACACCACAGCTGTCTTTTTTTAGGTTTCCTAAGGATCCTGGGAGGTATATACCATCATGTTACTAAACTGTATCGTCAGGATTCACTTGCAAACTATATGTGTATAAATGATGAATGTTTCGTTTTAGGAGCAGAGAATGGCTAGTTAATAGCAGACGAGAAGACCTTATGAAGAAAGACCCAGTTTACCTGTATAATAATATTAGCTTTTGTTCGCTACATTTCGAACAAAAACGGTTCATGAATGCAGACAATAACAAACTCGTTTGGAATGCAGTACCCACACTGTTTGACATTCCAAATAAACCCCCTCAGGTGACGATGAAGAAGAAACTGCTACAAAGATTCGACAGTCAATCTAAAGCTGTAAAACAGTCCTATGACACAGAAGCAGCCAGTTCGATTCTCCATGTATCAGTGCCAGATTTGTGTGAATCATCAACACAGACCTGCTTTGACGATGAAGTGGTTAAATTAAGTGTAGCTGTTGGTATCTTACAGAAGCGTGTGAAGTGTCAGAATGCCCAGAAGCGAAACTATTACGGGACAAGGAAAGTGCCTACAGATAGATTGTTTGAAAATTATTCAAATATTTGGTTTTTCGTGAAATGTAATATAATCAGCTCATTATAGTGTTTTCAGCATATGTCTCCCACTATTTGGCAGTTGCGTGCCCCACTTAGAATAATATAAAGATGAAGGTCGTACTTGTGGCAACAGGAGACAATGACAAACACAGTAAGCCTACAGAACGATAAACGAGCTGTCGATCGCTTTTGCATGTAGAGGTACGTGTCTGTGCTTCTTACATGTGAATCTGTGTGTTTATATTCTTTTGATATCAACGTGGTAAGCTGCAATTCTGTCCAATGTCACAAGTGTTTCTTCACGAATGTGTTGTAGCTTGCCACTCTATTCATGGTTCTTGTCCATACTTGCGCATATTTTAGAATCATTTTTAGAAACGTATATGCCTTCTGATACCACACAAACTCTTGGAGGCAAGAAAATAACTCGAATAAATCGGAAATTACGTAGGAAATGGATGCAAACAAACATTATGCTTACGACGCGTCTGACGTTCACCTTGCCAGCCGCTTGGAGCGCTAGTGTCGCTCCATCTGTCAAACGGCAACAACTTTTACAGCAGTGAGTGTCGCGACTTTTATGTTAGACTGTGGTATAACTGCTCGCCCGCCACCAGTCCAGAAAAGAAATACTTGTGACAAGCTAGTAAAGGGGTTGCCTGTCGTAACCTCAAACTGTATTTCGTGTATTCAGAAATTACTGGGAAAAATCTGTTACGATCTGTGTTTGGAACTTGTGTTACAAAAAAAAAAAAAAAAAAAAAAAAAAAAAAAAAAAAAAAAAAAGTATGACCGAGCAAAATGGTCTAGGCAGTGGCGGCATAATTGAAGGCAGTTTCACCATATAAATTTACTTTGTCAGTAGCAGGCCGTACGCGATGATTAGCGTTATTATTTGTGGATGAATTTGGTAACATATAATTGTCTTTTAACGGTTATAACCCGTCGTATGATACAAAAAAATACTTGTATGAGCAGTTACTCCACATGCGCGGCTACCGCTGCCCGTACGATTCCTGGCAACAGTAAGAAGCTAGAAGTAGCTAGAATTCTCTACTGCAGTTTTAAACATATCGAACACATGTGAATCTATTTAAGCTGTCCTGATGGAGGATTTCACGAAGCCGAACAAAGCGCCTCAATTGTGTAATATATCAATTCTGCCAAGTTTTTACTGATTGTATATTTATAGTTTTAAACAGCTTTGAAACATATTATTATATTCTTACAAATCTGTGGCATGGCCCCTGCACTGGGATTTTCACTTTGCTGCCTGAATTCTGCCAACAACCTATTAAAGCTTTTTGTGCCAGAATATAGAACTCCATTCTGAGCTCAAGGCAGGGATTCATAGTCTCTCTCAGAAGTTTTACTTCTAGTGTTGTGGTAATGAATTCTACAGTTTACCTCTAAATCACTCTTAATATGAACCATATTCTATTTTATGACGTGAAACAAGCATAAGAGTCCCTATGTCCCTGAAGGCACTGCTGGAAGATCTGCCATTATCAGCTTAACACAATATTGTGCTTGCACCTTTCTTTAGAATAAATAGGACTTCCTTCTTGTTGCTACTGTGTAACATAAGATTATAGCATAGGACAGTACTGAGTGAAAGTATACAAGCAGTTCCTTCTTCAGCTCAAGATAATGAGAGAAATTTGTAAGTGCAAAGCAAGCAGAAGTGACAATTTTGGTTAAGTTACCCATATGTTAGTGCCAACTCAGTTTCACAAGATACACCTTCTACATCTACATCCATACTCCGCAAGCCACCTGACGGTGTGTGACGGAGGGTACCTTGAGCACCTCTATCGGTTCTCCCTTCCAATCCAGTCTCGTGCTGTTTGTGGAAAGAAACATTGTCTGTATGCCTTTGTGTGGGCTCTAATCTCTCTGATTTTATCCTCATAATCTCTTCGCGAGATATACGTAGGAGGGAGCAATATACTGCTTGACTCCTCAGTGTAGGTATGTTCTCGAAACTTCATCAAAGGCCCGTACCGAGCTGTTATGCTTGGGATCACAATACACAGATTGCAGACATGCAAACAACTCCTAATTTTCCGAAATAACTTCAGTACAGACCTGGAAACTGCTCCTAAATAATACAGCACATTGATGTGTAGACACACTAAGTACTCGTAAACTGTCCAAATAGCGCATATCACGGCCTACAGACCCGCTCCCGAAATAATGCAATCAACGCGCGCAAGCACAGTCCACCGCCCCCTCTCCATTAGAGTACACAGGAGGTAGTGATAAGTGATGCATCCCTCAGATCTCAAACTGCGCATAGCCCATGCTCGGCTTCCACAAGCATGAGGTGGCAGCACCCCCATTCATACATAACACCTGAGAAATTCCTATCCAAATACGTGTTCACCTACACACACATGTTGACGTGATCGGGCAGGAGTGTAACAGCGAGCTGCAGCCGAACGCAGGCCAAAGTTGTATATAGGCGCCTTTAATGAGCGGGCATTTATTTACACAGCGCGCACTCAAGTGGAGCCGGGCACTTTCGGCGTTCCTCTATACCCTAACTCTAACTGCGGTCCAGGGAAGACGCTGCAGAAATCCGTACCACAATAGCAGAACCTGCTTTGTCCTTAGTGATTCTAGTGGACTCTACGTCACAATTGACTCAAGCTTCACTGCCTTAGCTACGTACCATCTCAAACGCATGAAACCAACAAACCTTATCAATCTTATACCCAACTCACATTGCTGTCTAAAATAATAACCAAGTCTAACTCTACTAAAATCCATAGCCCTCCCAGAAATAGTTAATGCCTACTTTATTATTGTCTCAGCTCATATGTGCCAAAATTCCTGCCCTAACAGAATCTGTTTACCAAAATATTGCAGAATCCAGTCTTCCTCCCAGACATAACGTGATAGCCTTCCTGCTCTCAATCTTAGCCTTCCTGCTCCCAACACAATCAACTGAGCATTTTCTTCCTTGGGTTTTCCCTCCTTATTTTGCTAAGATTGCTAAATTGCACCGACAGTTCCCTCAACCTATACACCCCCAACCTGTCCTTTCTTTCTACAGACGCTACACTCAGTGGTAATAAACTATTTTACACTGATCACCATTTTCCATAGACAACTAAACATCGCAAAGTTGTGTACAGGTCATCAAATACAAACCATACTCACAAGAATATTGGAGCGTCAAACCGATCTACAACCAGGGAATATACCACCGAGTACCGTCAATTTTCGCTGTACTTCTCGATATCAAGAACACCGCACTAGCCCCCCCAATCGCTAACGCAACATAATGCACAACATATACACTGTAAATTATTTCTCCACAAACACCAAACTTTAGCGAGGTGCAGCGAGCTGTAAACCATTGACTAACTAGAAAGAAGTAGAGTAAACTGATATTCGCACTCTCGAATACCGAAGTCGGTCATCTAACAGGTTCGACTTGATCAATATTGTTTACAAACCAACTAGGTCCTTTCCCACTTCTAGAGAACAGGCAAACGTGTGTACAGCATTATTTCTCCACAAACACCAAACTTTAGCGAGGTGCAGCGAGCTGTAAACCATTGACTAACTAGAAAGAAGTAGAGTAAACTGATATTCGCACTCTCGAATACCGAAGTCGGTCATCTAACAGGTTCGACTTGATCAATATTGTTTACAAACCAACTAGGTCCTTTCCCACTTCTAGAGAACAGGCAAACGTGTGTACAACACACCACAATAGATATACCCTCAACTAAATAAAGGCACCAAATGTGCAGAAGCAGTAGACCAAACAATTTACATGGGACGGAATAACGCTCCACCGCAAACACACCACCTTCTCAAAGTTACACTTGATCACGAAAGCCGCCCAGCACATACTTAGGTCGCTATTCGGTCGTCTAGAAGATGGTAAAGTTAACTCTGATACATTCCTACAGTCCAATAGGCCTCTGCATTCGGAAGACTGCTACCATTAACAGGAGAACGCGAATCAATACCACCACAGACTTTCCGTACACAAACACATTCTAGAAATTCCCTTACATATATCTTCTATCATTATACTTACAATTAAAACACCCTGCTCTCGGCAGTGGCTGGGGAAATACCTGTACATCCCATACCACTAGACATACTCCTCCCTTTGAGGCGTAGCGCCATATACCGATCCTGCCTTGGAGGCGGTTAAGTGGAAGATGTGTCTCAGAGCTGGATAGTGACAGATGGTGATGCGAGATTGGACGCGCACATAGTTTATGTATCAGCCGATAGAGGACAGTATTGGATAGGGTGACTGTGATTTAGTTTCGATTGTGCCTGCTAGAGTGCACAAAAGTAATAGAATGCTTTTCATAAACTGTTCTAGTATTTTCATAAAATGTTATTATGTCTTTTTGTGTAGGTAAAATGTTATAAATGTGTTTTAGCAGTATGAACGATGCGTAAGTGTGGTTTAAGCTTAATATGAAGATAACTGTTTAATGAGTTATGTAGTGGGATTTAGTGTGGGAACATTTCAAAGAAGTATGGATGTGGACAAAGGGGATTTTTGTAGAATAGATTTGTAAAGTAAGTTTATGGTAAAGGGAAAGTTAATTCAGCT
This sequence comes from Schistocerca serialis cubense, assembly GCF_023864345.2. NCBI lineage: Eukaryota > Metazoa > Arthropoda > Insecta > Orthoptera > Acrididae > Schistocerca > Schistocerca serialis. The sequence goes on from NC_064640.1 coordinate 11,448,310, forward strand.
ATAAATAACAATAGTAAAAAACTTTACGCATAAACAAAACTTCAGCATATTAGATAATTACGTCAGTAAAAAGTGCAGTCGTTAGGTTTACTATTTTGCGATTGGTTATTGATGAAAAGCGCGGACTGTCGCGGGAGAATGTTGTTTTGCTATTGGCTGTTGACTAAACTGACCAATGGTAAAGCAATATTCTTCACGCGCCTTTCTCTGCTGGTAGAGAAGACTTGGTGTATTCTAGAGAGGAGTCGGAGCCTAGCCATGAAACAGTTCGGACGTGTGTAGTAATAGTTCCGCTGGTAATTATAAGTTCCGGATCTAGCATTGTTTCATACATCAAAAGTTTTGTAAAGTGACGGCATAATTATTCCGATGGGTGTGTAGAAATTTCGGAATTTTAAGTGAATTTTGTGACGAGAAAAGACATAAATTCCGCGTGGCATATTGAGCAGGTCCGTGGCTAAAAACTGTGACTGCATTAGGTACCGACAGACTTAATATTTGGCGAGCATTCTCAATCAAAAACAATCCGTATTTTTGTAGCTATAACGTTTTTGGGATATGCAACACCATAAACTTGCTAATGTGAGTGAAAGGCATAATGAGTGACAGCGTTAAGACTAGCACGGGCTTGGCAGTGATACTTGTTCACCTAAGTTTCAGAATATATTAATTAGCGAAAAAATGTCCAACCTTTCATTTCGTGCGAAAACTTTCTCCCGAAACGTAGATTTAGTGACTTTAGTTGCAATCTGGTTCACGTCGAAGTACAGTAGGTTTCGCACGGCTTCCCTACTCATGATCTGCTGAGACAATGTCCACAGGTTAGGTGCAGCTACGTCGTAAAGGGACGGAAGGAAACGCGTCGCCGCACCTTCGCCAACACAGTACCCCAAGTCAAATCCATAGCCTCCCTACAACAGCACATAGACATTTCCTTTACACAAACAGATAACTCTCAAATGCGAACATATCACACACTCAGGACTAAGTATAATATTACCTGCTCAATATCTGGATGCATATGACAACAAATAATACTGACCGAAAATCAACGATGCATGTGCATCTCTCTTACGTTCTTCCTGGCAGACATACCACCGTGTCATAGATGTAATCGAGCACATGTTAAACAAAAAATCCCGACCCCAAGAACTACTGCACGATACTCTCACAAGCGCTCTTCGTTCTACAGGTGCACCCAAGTATCCAAGTTAAAACCTATACTTGCGCCATAGGGTGGTCGGGTTTCGGGTTCCATTGGATAGGTCAGGAGTCCACTACCCGCAGCAAGCGGCTACACGGGTAGCAGGGGTTGCGTGGCGTGGACTGGGCGGTTTTTTGGGTTAGATGGCCTCGGGCAAGTACAGAAAGGGCAACAGCCTCAAAGGGTGCCGGGCAAAGTCAGGACATGTGGGGACCAAGCAGCAATCGGTATTGTAATTGTAAACTGTCGAAGCTGCATCGGTAAAGTACCGGAACTTCAAGCGCTGATAGAAAGCACCGAAGCTGAAATCGTTATAGGTACAGAAAGCTGGCTGAAGCCAGAGATAAATTCAGTCGAAATTTTTACAAAGGCACAGACGGTGTTTAGGAAGGATAGATTGCATGCAACCGGTGGTGGCATGTTTGTCGCTGTTACTAGTAGTTTATCCTGTAGTGTAGTAGAAGTGGATAGTTCCTCTGAAATATTATGGGTGGAGGTTACACTCAACAACAGAGGTAGGTTAATAATTGGCTCCTTTTACTTACCTCCCGACTCAGCAGCATTAGTTGCAGAACAACTGAGAGAAAATTTGGAATACATTGCACATAAATTTTCTCAGCATATCATAGTCTTAGGTGGAGATTTCAATTCACCAGATATAGACTAGGACAATCAGATGTTTAGGACGGGTGGTAGGGACAGAGCATCGAGTGACATTATACTGAGTGCACTATCCGAAAATTACCTCGAGCATTTAAACAGAGAGCCGACTCGTGGAGATAACATCTTGGACCTGCTGATAACAAACAGACCCGAACTTTTCGACTCTGTAAGAGCAGAACAGGGAATCAGTGATCATAAGGCCGTTGCAGCATCCCTGAATATGGAAGTTAATAGGAATATAAAAAAAGGGAAGAAAGGTTTATCTGTTTAGCAAGTGTAATAGAAGGCAGATTTCAGACTACCTAACAGATCAAAACGAAAATTTCTGTTCCGACACTGACAATGTTGAGTATTTATGGAAAAAGTTTAAGGCAATTGTAAAATGCGTTTTAGACAGGTACGTACCGAGTAAAACTGTGAGGGACGGTAAAAAGCCGCCGTGGTTCAACAACAAAGTTAGGAAGCTACTGCGAAAGCAAAGAGAGCTTCACTCCAAGTTTAAACGCAGCCAAAACCTCTCAGACAAACAGAACCTAAACGATGTCAAAGTTAGCGTGAGGAGGGCTATGCGTGAAGCGTTCAGTGAATTCGAAAGTAAAATTCTATGTACCGACTTAACAGAAAATCCTAGGAAGTTCTGGTCTTACGTTAAATCAGTAAGTGGCTCGAAACAGCATATCCAGACACTCCGGGATGATGATGGCATTGAAACAGAGGATGACACGCGTAAAGCTGAAATACTACACACCTTTTTCCAAAGCAGTTTCACAGAGGAAGACCACACTGCAGTTCCTTCTCCAAATCCTCGCACAAACGAAAAAATGGCTGACATCGAAATAAGTGCCAAGGAATAGAAAAGCAACTGGAATCACTCAACAGAGGAAAGTCCACTGGACCTGACAGGATACCAATTCGTTTCTACACAGAGTACGCGAAAGAACTTGCCCCCCTTCTGACAGCCGTGTACCGCAAGTCTCTAGAGGAACGGAAGGTTCCAAATGATTGGAAAAGAGCACAGGTAGTCCCAGTCTTCAAGAAGGGTCGTCGAGCAGATGCGCAAAACTATAGACCTATATCTCTGACGTCGATCTGTTGTAGAATTTTAGAACATGTTTTTTGCTCGAGTATCATGTCGTTTTTGGAAACCCAGAATCTACTATGTAGGAATCAACATGGATTCCGGAAACAGCGATCGTGTGAGACCCAACTCGCTTTATTTGTTCATGAGACCCAGAAAATATTAGATACAGGCTCCCAGGTAGATGCTATTTTCCTTGACTTCCGGAAGGCGTTCGATACAGTTCCGCACTGTCGCCTGATAAACAAAGTAAGAGCCTATGGAATATCAGACCAGCTATATGGCTGCATTGAAGAGTTTTTAGCAAACAGAACACAGCATGTTGTCTACAGACGTTAAAGTAACCTCTGGCGTGCCACAGGGGAGTGTTATGGGACCATTGCTTTTCACAATATATATAAATGACCTTGTAGATAGTGTCGAAAGTTCCATGCGGCCTTTCGCGGATGATGTTGTAGTAGACAGAGAAGTTGCAGCATTAGAAAATTGTAGCGAAATGCAGGAAGATCTGCAACAGATAGGCACTTGGTGCAGGGAGTGGCAACCGACCCTTAACATAGACAAATGTAATGTATTGCGAATACATAGAAAGAAGCATCCTTTATTGTATGATTATATGATAGTGGAACTAACACTGGTAGCAGTTACTTCTGTAAAATATCTGGGAGTATGCGTGCGGAACGATTTGAAGTGGAATGATCATATAAAATTAATTGTTGGTAAGGCGGGTACAAGGTTGAGATTCATTGGGAGGGTCCTTAGAAAATGTAGTACATCAACAAAGGAGTTGGCTTACAAAACACTCGTTCGACCTATACTTGAGTATTGCTCAACAGTGTGGGATCCGTACCAGATCGGGTTGACGGAGGAGACAGAGAAGATCCAAAGAAGAGCGGCACGTTTCGTCACAGGGTTATTTGGTAACCGTGATAGCGTTACGGAGATGTTTAGCAAACTCAAGTGGCAGACTCTGCAAGAGAGGCGCTCTGCGTCGCGGTGTCGCTTGCTGTCCAGGTTTCGAGAGGGTGCGTTTCTGGATGAAGTATCGAATATATTGCTTCCCCCTACTTATACCTCCCGAGGAGATCATGAATGTAAAATTAGAGAGATTCGAGCGCGCACGGAGGCTTTCAGACAGTCGTTCTTCCCGCGAACCATACGCGGCTGGAACAGAAAAGGGAGGTAATGACAGTGGCACGTAAAGTGCCCTCCACCACGCACCGTTGGGTGGCTTGCGGAGTATAAATGTAGATGTAGATGTAGAACCGCTTTACGAATCGAGGTACGACATTACCTCTGAATGAGGTGATGTTTTCCAGACAGATACCGTGACCTTGATCTTATAAATGTGTGTATTAAGAGCCAACGATGCAACCTCGCGATAAACTCAATGAACTTTGAACGTAGTATGCAAGCGGTATTTGCGACTCCATCACACCGCACGCAACTACATAATCTGTTAGTTTTTGCAACGCGTTCTGTCTCGAGACCATATCAAACGTTTTGCTATATATCCGCTGAGATATAGGCGATGACAGACAGCAGTAGTAGATGATGTGCTGATTGAGTTCCTAAGAAGAAAAATAGTCACTAACTTCTCAGATCTCTAGCCTTACGCTATATATTTAGAAATTACGTTCATTCAGACACTTACTTGCATATGCTCACATCCATAAGTCATATTTCATGCACTCTCATATCTCTAAACGAGTCCCATTCCTCGAATCTGTATGCTACACTAAAATTACAACTTCCTTTTAATCACACCCTACACGTCCTCCAGTTGCACCCATTTCTACAGCTTTGCACAAGTGGTAGTTCCAATTTAAGTCAGAGAAAGGCATATCCAACACCATCTGCAACCCGTGTAGAAACAAATCGAGCTGAGTTAATGCAACAGGAACGAGTTTTGAGCATTCAGTGGAAATGCGCGCAATGTGGTGCTCATCCAAACTAGATACAAGTACTACAGATCCCCAACATGCTATCTTCGTTATTCTGTACCCACTCCAACACAGAAAAATTACCAACTATAAAAGCTCATACGAATTAGAAGCCACGTAGACGTCGATGCATTCACAATGACACATAGCTGCGGTCGGCCCCCAGTGCGAAGAAAGAGATTTCACAATACGTCCCCAGAATAGCGTAGCATGCTGCCATCGAAGCATTCCTAGCGGTATTGCCCCTTCCTCACCGGATCTCATTTCAAACTGCTACTGCTACTCCTGCTGTGTCTATGACGTGATTTTATTAAATACAAGGTGTTCCATTGACAGTGACCAGGCCAAATATCTCACGAAATGAGCATCAAACGAAAAAAATGCGAACATAAAAACTTGTCTAGCTTGAAGAGGAAAACCAGATGGCGCTATGGTTCGCTCGCTAGATGGCGCTGTCATAGGTCAAACGGATATCAACTGAGTTTTTTAAAATAGGAACCCCCATTTTTTTATTACATATTTGTATAGTATGTAAAGAAATATGAATGTTTTGGTTGGACCACTTTTTTCGCTTTGTGAGGGATGGCGCTGTAATAGTCACAAACATATGGCTCACAATTTTAGACCAACAGTTGGTAACAGGGGCCATCGCATAAATGAAAGCTCCTTTAGAGGAGTGGGTCAAGTTTCTTCACACAGGAGATTGAAGTCCTCTGATGACTGACAGTTTTACCCTTAACGATCGCAAGTAGACAGTGCTTTAAAACACATACTGAACACTTAGCTGTATATGAGCAGAACTCAGGTTATGTCACGTGACTGATGGATCCAGAATCAATGGAACCTCAATAAACATATAGTATAATGCAACGTCAATGGGAAAGAAATTGACTGCCTCCCTTATCTCCTTCATTTCGGTGTCCACGTTTTCCTGGATTCCTCCTGTTACAGCATACTGGGTCTGATATACAAATTTTTCGGTGCGAACCAGAAGATAGCAAAGTACTTCCTCAATTTCACCACATTAGCTCTATATTCCATCAATATATACCTACTCCCTGGTCAGTTTTCGCAATTCTATCGATTTGAGGTTAGATCTGTATCTGCGATCATGGCATAACATCTCGTTCTGCATTCTAATATTGGTTGTAAATGTAGCACAGATGCCACCACCTAGCCCAAATGCATTGATCGGGATGTCTAATATAGCACTGCACTCAACTGTATCCGGTCATCTCCACATTTGGAGAGCATTTGCACACCTCGTGGACGGTTCTCAGGACCCAATCCCATCCGCTGGTGGACAAAACTTTGAACTTAGAATACGTGCCCAGACGTAATGCGTTCTTGGTCCACCCAATAACCCTATCGCAGATGTGGCACATGGTGGATCTGTCTCCGAACATAGCTCCGTATATATAGTCCGTGGCAGGTCAACACCTGAATGCTAACCCAGATGTGATAAATTGTGGATCTGCATCCCAACAACTCTTCATACACTCCTGGAAATGGAAAAAAGAACACATTGACACCGGTGTGTCAGACCCACCATACTTGCTCCGGACACTGCGAGAGGGCTGTACAAGCAATGATCACACGCACGGCACAGCGGACACACCAGGAACCACGGTGTTGGCCGTCGAATGGCGCTAGCTGCGCAGCATTTGTGCACCGCCGCCGTCAGTGTCAGCCAGTTTACCGTGGCATACGGAGCTCCATCGCAGTCTTTAACACTGGTAGCATGCCGCGACAGCGTGGACGTGAACCGTATGTGCAGTTGACGGACTTTGAGGGAGGGCGTATAGTGGGCATGCGGGAGGCCGAATTGCTCAACACGTGGGGCGTGAGGTCTCCACAGTACATCGATGTTGTCGCCAGTGGTCGGCGGAAGGTGCACGTGCCCGTCGACCTGGGACCGGACCGCAGCGACGCACGGATGCACGCCAAGACCGTAGGATCCTACGCAGTGCCGTAGGGGACCGCACCGCCACTTCCCAGCAAATTAGGGACACTGTTGCTCCTGGGGTATCGGCGAGGACCATTCGCAACCGTCTCCATGAAGCTGGGCTACGGTCCCGCACACCATTAGGCCGTCTTCCGCTCACGCCCCAACATCGTGCAGCCCGCCTCCAGTGGTGTCGCGACAGGCGATAATGGAGGGACGAATGGAGACGTGTCGTCTTCAGCGATGAGAGTCGCTTCTGCCTTGGTGCCAATGATGGTCGTATGCGTGTTTGGCGCCGTGCAGGTGAGCGCCACAATCAGGACTGCATACGACCGAGGCACACAGGGCCAACACCCGGCATCATGGTGTGGGGAGCGATCTCCTACACTGGCCGTACACCACTGGTGATCGTCGAGGGGACACTGAATAGTGCACGGTACATCCAAACCGTCATCGCACCCATCGTTCTACCATTCCTAGACCGGCAAGGGAACTTGCTGTTCCAACAGGACAATGCACGCCCGCATGTATCCCGTGCCACCCAACGTGCTCTAGAAGGTGTAAGTCAACTACCCTGGCCAGCAAGATCTCCGGATCTGTCCCCCATTGAGCATGTTTGGGACTGGATGAAGCGTCGTCTCACGCGGTCTGCACGTCCAGCACGAACGCTGGTCCAACTGAGGCGCCAGGTGGAAATGGCATGGCAAGCCGTTCCACAGGACTACATCCAGCATCTCTACGATCGTCTCCATGGGAGAATAGCAGCCTGCATTGCTGCGAAAGGTGGATATACACTGTACTAGTGCCGACATTGTGCATGCTCTGTTGCCTGTGTCTATGTGCCTGTGGTTCTGTCAGCGTGATCATGTGATGTATCTGACCCCAGGAATGTGTCAATAAAGTTTCCCCTTCCTGGGACAATGAATTCACGGTGTTCTTATTTCAATTTCCAGGAGTGTACATTGCGCATGACAGATCCACCTCCAAACCTTATCCTGTGCGCGGCATATTGTGGATCTGCATCTCAACACCGATTAGGACATAACATGGGGTGGATCCACAGTCGAACACCAACTCTGGTCTCCTGATATCTGAGGGATGCGTCACTTATCGCTACCTCCTGTGTACTCTACTGGGGAGGTGGCACTGGACTGTGCTTGCACGCGTTGATTGCATAATTTCGGGAGCGGGTCTGTAGGCCGTGATATGCGCTATTTGGACAGTTTACGAGTACTTAGTGTGCCTACACATCAATGTGCTGTATTATTTAGGAGCAGTTTGCAGGTCTGTACTGAAGTTATTTCGGAAAATTAGGAGTTGTTTGCATGTCTGCAGACTGTGTATTGTGACCCCAAGCATAACATGGCGAGTGTTTTGCGTCAGTGTGATAAATATATTCGATCGCTAAAGAAAATGTTTGAAACTAAACAGAGTGAACTCCTTCTTTATTCCCCCCAGCAGCCCAGAGCCCGCTGAGTCGTTTTCCCTCACGATCTTGGTTTATGTCACGAAACGGAGGAGAGCGTCGTAGACCTCATGGAGAACACACTGTTTGCCGCCATCATGGATAACTGTACTTCCGTCATCAGCTGGTGTCACTGTGGCGTCCTCTGACGGCGAGGAAATGTACTAAGACAGTTGGGGTCTAGAGCTCGTGGTGAACACGCTAGGTGGCACCATCGTAGATTGCGGTACATCACTACAGCGTCCTCTAGTGGCATCAATATGAACTAAGTCAGTTAGGTTATGGACTCAGTGGCAAATACACTTGGTGGTGGTGCTGCCTCTAATTGTTTAAAAAAAGGCCAGCATATGATTAGGTTAGATGCGCGATGTGGGTGTTTGCATATTTACAGAAAACTATGTCCAGAGTGTGTATGGAGGTGGCAGCCGAGGGTATGTGACGTAAGTGTTCGGACGCCCGCGGGCTGGCGGCTCGGCGCGTGTCCCGTTATAATGCACGCACACAAGAGAGAGCAGATGATCATGTGTCATCACGCGACATCACGGTGGTATCCTCTGGTGCCGGCGAGATGAACGAAGTCAGTTGGGCTATGGAGCTTGTGGTGGATACATCGGGTGCAGCCATCTTGAATAACGGTACTTGCGTCATGATGTGATATCAGGACAGCGCCCTCTGGTGGCACCGATATGAACTAAGTCAGTCGGACTCCAGACCTCATGGTGAATACACATGCTTGAAACTGGTTAAATAATAAAGACAAGTCCATTTTTGTCGCCATTATCATGTTGGAATTTGAACTTCCCGCCATTTCCTGGGGGAGGGGGGTTAGGTTAGTGGGAGGTAGCCCAATTGACCTTCTTCCCGCCAAAATCCAAACTTCCCGACAAAATCCGCCTTCTTGGATGACGTCATGGTGGCGCTCTATGGTGGCGACGATATTAACTAAGCCAGTTGGGCTCTAGAGCTCATGGCGAACACACATGCTTGAAACTGGTTAAATAATAAAGACAAGTCAATTTTTCCCGCCATTTTTCTTGATGTGACGGATTATCCTGTTGTAATTTGAACTTCTTGCCATTTTTCTGGGCGAGGGGGGCGTGTCACTTTCCCACCAAAATTCACACCTCCCCCCAAAATCCGCCATATTGGATCACGTCCTGACCACTATCTTGGATGACCTCACGGCCGCCATCTTGGATGACGTCATCGCCGCCTTCTTGGATAACGGTACTTTGCCCTAGAACATAGGTTGTTTCAATATTGACTGATAGTGGGCAAAGAACGCAAGGGAGAGGGGGGATGGATAGTGGCAGGAATGCTATGGGATCAATAAGAGAGGGTCTTACGATAAAGCTCCAAAAAGTGAATAAAGTAAAAACTTTGTGTTAAGATATCAGAATAGAAGTGTAAAACTGTAAACAGGGTGTCATTTGAGAGAGTATGCACGGTCAATACACATTCCGAGCTTACTGTTAAACTAACTGTGCTGCGGTTTAATATCTCACGAAGTGCTACTTATATTGGACTACTGCCTAGACGATCAGATATGCACAAGGCTAAGTGCCATGTAATGACTGTGGCAGTAAAGCTGAGCCGTTCTGAAGCTGACCATCATAAAGCACACCACTACTAGTTATTTGGTGTGACCCCCATTAGGTAGCTCGAGACGCTAGCCTCAATATTTGGCCCTCAGCTCAGATTGACAAGGCCTGTGTTCCCATAGGACTCGCAGCAGCAAAGAAACAGGTGCCCTTGCTAATACAAGTTGAACACAAAGTGTCACTGCCAGATCACGACTTCATGATTGCTTCAACTCACATATTGATTTCGAGTGTCCGCAGATGTATGGTCTTTGTGAAGTGAAGTCCAGTGAGATTGGATTGCCACAACGTGTCTCATACAGTGGACCAACTTACATAGCAATCATAAGTGGCAAGTACTGATGGTCAACTGCAACTAGTCACTTTCAAGACTTGAACATTCTTTTCACCCTTGAGAATTTTTACAATTTTATGAAGAAGAGAGATAGTGAAGTTAAGCCTATCCTTATCATTTTGAGCAATGACGGTCCCAACAAGGACCCATGATATCGTAAAGTGACTGCTCACGCCATAGAGCATCTCAAAAAATACGATCTGGACGCAATATTCATGTGATTAAGGCCCCACGTAGAAGCACTTTAAAGAGAGTAGAGGGGCACAGACTCCACTCAGCCGAGACCTAACGGGTGTTGTTCTTCCCCATGATTCTTTTGGGACACACCTTAACTCCAGTGACAAAAAAATAAACGTTAGTCTGGAAAAGGATAATTTCAAAAAGTCATAGGAAATTTTAGCTGAAATGTAGTCTGCAGTCTGCACTGAGAGACATAAAGTAGTTGCTAAGTACATAGAACAACGACATTTCCATCTTCCCAGACCTACCAGCTGAAGGACAGTTTGCAAGGCATGTTAGAGAGAGCAGGTACATGGCAATTTGTTCACATTTAATAACATATTATTTTCATTTTATAGTTTTTACCTTAGTAGTTGTACCTTGGTAGTTTACCTTTTATTTCTATCATGATTTCATGTGTGCTTTTTATATTTTTCTTAATTTTTGTAGTGGGTGTTAATGCAAACAAATGCATTTTTATTTAGTGTTAAAATTAATGAATTGTTTTTAATTAATGTTTTAGGTTCTGAAATCCGATGGCCAGGCCTGCCACAGCCCATTAGCTCCATTCTTGATTCACCACTGCCTAAAGATTCATCCTTTGCATGCCTTCATCAGCAGGCCCTGCGTCATCTATAGCCCAACTGTATCTGGCGATCTAGGAAAGAGATGCTGCAGTACTTGCAGTATCTAGTTTTCATGCATCAAAAGAGATACTGAGCACCGGCATGTGGTCCACATTGTACCAGCTGCACCAGCACTGAGCTACTTTCACGGATTGTCACACATTGGGGTACAGAGCTTTCATGTAAAAGGAACAACAGTTTCCAGTAGCTAAATCAGAGCGAGGTTTAAGGACCAGATGATTTTATTGAAAATCACATGGACATGTTGGTTCCAGTCATCGCTCTTGAGACCATACACGAGCCCCCATGGACTGAATTAGAATAAATATTCTTTTATGAATTTTAGCACTTCCTTTTTTTAAGTATTTTATTGTTCGAGTTTCTCATTGTGATTCTAGACAACGTTCTGTCTTAAATACCAGCCTTAACTAATTTTAAATAAAAATAATTAGCAAATTATGTTTTTTTTTAATAAATCCAACACAATCAAGTGCATACTGACGTATTTACACTAAAAATCTCACATGAGATTAGGGGGTCAAGACAGATCTCATGACGTAAAAAACACCAAAATCCCTCATGTAATTAATGGGCGCCAGCTTATCTATAGTTTTTGGTAATAGTGAAAGTTGAATATTTCATGTGTTCAGCTTGTTTTATATATCTTTCTGCACATTGTCATTGCTAAGGATGTTAAGACATTTATGTGGAAGGAGGACCAGTAACTTTTCACAGGTATATACAACAAATGTATAATTATACTCTCCGGCCGGGGTGGCCAAGCGGTTCTAGGTGCTACAGTCTGGAACCACGCGACCGCTACGGTCGCAGGTTCAAGTCCTGCCTCGGGCATAGATGTGTGTGATGTCCTTAGGTTAGTTAGGTTTAAGTAGTTCTAAGTTCTAGGTGACTGATGACCTCAGAAGTTAAGTCCCATAGTGCTCAGAGCCATTTGAACCATTTGTTATAATTATACTCATAAATGCCATATTGATATGATGAACTTTATATGTTAAAAACTATCAAGACACAGTATTATAAAGTCTGGTATAGTAGAGACAACTTATGCAATTTTATGGCCATAAATTTACAAGAGAATTGCTACATAAATTTGCACATCTGTCCGAGTAAACAGCCAGTCAGTGTATATCTATTGGTGCTATGTTCATATGAAGATAAAATTTATACATGACAGTCTAATTAATTTCCCCCAATTTATGCAGGTTCTCAACCCCTTATGTGCATCTAGATATTTCTGCATGAAACAATTTCCTATAAAGTGTCACTGTAATGTAATTAATTAGGACACATTCGACTAAAAGAGTCAATGGAACAGAAAACCTAAAAAAAAATTTTTTGGCTGTCACTTCTGTTATTCTTCCAAAATTTAAGCATTGAACTTGTACTATCATTTTTTTTTCTTTTTTGTGCATAGTGTACAGTTCTACTTTTCTGATGAGATTGCTATGAATGCAGAAGCAGAAGAGTAAATAAAGGAAAATTGAAAATAATACTATACAAGCAGGTGGTGATACTTGATTACCATATTTACTGTAACGGTTTCATAGCTCCTAATGTATAGCTTTTTCAGGGCACTACAACGACATCTACAGTGTCATTGTAATGTAATTAATTAGATCAGAGATTCGGCAATTGAGTAAGTGCAATAGAAAACATAAAAAATACTGTTGGCTGTCACTTCTTGTCCTGTTACCGAAAAAACGCAAATGAAGTGGAACACGATCTATGATACTGTGGCGAATAAGCAGAATACCATTGCTTTTTACATCTTTAATCCAATTTCAGTTCCTAGTATCAAATTGTTAAGATATCTGTAAAACACATTACAAATTTTCATGCTACTTCTGAAGGTGATCTGTCCGTACCAGCGAAGTAATAACACTAAAAATACGCTAAGCACCATATAAACTAAAATGCGCCATCCAAAATCAAGTTACTTCAGCTGCAGACAGAATTCTCGTTTTACTCATCTGAATGCTGGTTCCATACACATTTACACCCTATGGTTCCCCACGACACACGTGCGTTTCGGGAAGCCTAACACACACTTCATTGTGGTCCAGAACCACTCGGAAGTGACGTCAAAATGACGTATATACAAACGCGCTGCATACATAGGTTTGTTTGAGCAGTTGCCAGTGCGCTCGTGCGCATGCGCCAAAGCTGAATTCGCATATGAGCATTGCGTTCTCCTGCTTCTGGCTACTTGAAGCGTGGCTGTTTGCCGTATCAGCAGTAACAGCAGGTAGCCAGATGCTACCAGGAAAAATTTTTCCGGCGCGCCAAAGCTGCCAGATTCGCGCATGCGCAGAGCAAGCTGAGCTATAGTGGGGGGGGGGGGGGGGTCCTTCTCCACTCGACCCGTGCATATGTTGCGTGGTATTGCTGGTCTCTTTGTTTACAGCTCCCACGTCAAATGAAAACTAAACAGATTTCTGTGGCAGGGAGCCATAAAGTGAATTAATATACATTCTCATAGTAATGAAAGACCAAAATAAGTTAGTAGTTTCAATTTTCTGATTTTATATTATTTCCACGTTATTAGCAATCAACTGTTAATGTCTTAACGAAGCTATTTCTGTCAGTTTTGTAGAGAAATTTGCTTCTATTATTTTTTCCGTTGAGGCAGTTAGTTTATTTGCAATGAAGTGTTTCATTCCTACTATTGGATACTTTCAACTTCGTTCAATTTCAAGGGAAAATTTTGATTTTCTGGGACGAATGACATTATACCATAATAAAGAACCAAACGTAAGAATACAGTACTGGACCTGCAAGAAAACTGGTATCACGAAAATCACATAGAAAAGCTGAATCACAGGTACTTCAGAGTGCATTTGGACATAGAAATGTGCAATTAGAAGCATTTTAGTATGGTTTATGAAATTACGATGCTGCTGGTGTAGTCTCTGATGTCCTGTTTCTTTTATGACACTGTAAAATCTCTTAATGCTACATATGTACAAACATCTGTAAACATTGACTTGAAGGTGACTAAGTAGGCAAATTTGGCCAGTATTTTTGAACTTAATATTTTGTTTCAAATATATTAACAGCTGTAGCAGAAATTTACAAATCTGCCTTCTGTGAAACAGTGTTTTTCGATCACAAGGCACTTGTCTAGTACTTCCTCTAGGGCTCAAGTTGTTTCTTAATTTGTGTTTACATCTTAGATTTATAGAATGCCATTCTATGCTATAATGGTAGACTGACAGCATATCGTGTTTTATCTTTTTAATTCCCCACGTGGCTTATATATTTATTCCCAGAGTAGAATCTGAACTGTCAGTTGTACAGTTTCTTTGCCTCATAGACAACCATATTAATTTTTTACGCATTTTGAAATAGTCATGAAATTTATTGTCCTTTATTATAGTGTAAGCTACACAAGACTGTTTTTTTGCAAGAAATTTTTATTCCATCTTACTAGATTTTTGCAGTGCTGTGTAGATGTAAACCTGACTGGAAATGCTACATAACAATAGAGCAGAGCACGAATTAAAAAAGAAAAAAAAGTCCGTCAAAGTCACCACATAGCAAAATGTTACCGTACTTTGAGCTGCGGAGTCTAGTTTTGAAATGAATAATACACCAAGAACTGCTTCCTTATTTTGCATTCCTTATCTGGGTAGAATTTATAAAACAATTGCTCCAGGTACAACTCCCAAGGTTCTCTCAACAACATGCAGCAGGGCTGCGAACGGTCACGTGATGCCCCACCACGCACGAAATTCCACACGGAAATGCGACGAAAAGCGTATGAGGTATGAGCAGAGCAAGCACCAAGCACGGGCTGCCTACGTCATCGTAGCTGCGCATGCGCAGGTCAGCTGTGTGGCAACTGCTCAAACGAACCTTATAGGTTCACACACACCCACCCACAAGGCATCAGCGAAGTATAGCTTGAGTCGCTTGGTTCAAAGAATATCCGCGGTTCGAAAAGTTCCAACGATATTGTCTGGCGTGAGAGACAACGTCTTGTCGATATATGACATGATTCCTTGGGGCCCGCGAGCCGCTTCTCCGACACAAGTTCCAGTCAGAATATTTCTATCTATGGAGTGAGCATACTGTACTCTGCATTTTATCAACATCAAACCACGCTAATCACGTGATTCTGGAGCGACGCTCCTGGTCTACAATTCGCAGTAATAACGAAACTTGGATATTTGCCTTTTTTCGTTTTAGACATTACCGAACATTTGAGTTTTACTAACAGCTATAGTGCAGTACTGTTGTTGCTACGGATGTAAAGAGAGGTGTATGTAAGGAGGACTAGTTACTTTTCATAGGTATGTAGAACAAACCTATAATCGTAAATGTCATATTGATATGAGGTACTGTATATGTTGATTAATATCGAGATGTGGTATTATAAAATCTTGTATTGTACAGACAATTTCTGCGATTTTATGCTCATGTGTTCACCAGACAAGTGCTAGATAAATTTGGAAAGTCTATTTGAGTCAATTGCCGGTCATTGTGTACATATTGGTGCTACATTCACATGCAGATAAAATACACACATCAAAAAAAGTTTTGCATCACCTCAGTTCTGACAGTTCCGGAACCTGTACAGAAAATTGGAATAGAGATCAACATAAACATCACTTCCGCCCTTTTCACTGCTCATGAAAACCACACATTGCATGTTGTACCACCATACAGCGAGACTTTCAGAGGTAGTGGTCCAGATTGCTGTACACACCGGTACCTATAATACCCAATAGCATGTCCTCTTGCATTGATGCATGCCTGTATTCGTCATGGCATGCTATCCACAAGTTCATCAAGGCACTGTCGGTCCAGATTATCCCACTCCTCAATGGCCATACGGTGTAGATCCCTCAGAGTGGTTGGTGAGTCACGTCTTCCATAAGCAGCCCTTTTCAATCTGTCCCAGGAACGGTCGACAGGGTTCATGTCTGGAGAACATGGTGGTCACTCTAGTCGAGCAATGTCGTTATCCTGAAGGAAGTCATTCACAAGCTGCGCACGATGGGGGCGCGAATTGTCGTCCATGAAGACGAATGCCTCGCTAATACACTGCCAATATGGTTGCACTATCGGTCGGAGGATGGCATTCACGTATTGTACAGCCATTACGGCGCCTCCCATGACCGCCAGCGGCGTACGTCGGCCCCACATAATGTCAACCCCAAACTGCAGGGAACCTCCACCTTGCTGCACTCGCTGGACAGTGTCTCTAAGGCGTTCAGCCTGACCAGGTTGCCTCCAAACACATCTCCGACGATTGTCTGGTTGAAGGGATATGCGACACTCATGGGTGAAGATGTGATGGCAATCCTGAGTGGCTCATCTGTACTGCACTGCATGGGGTCTTCATTGCAAAGAAAGATCCTCGCCATGGAAGTTGGGAGAGAAGTTACGCATCATGCAGCTTATTGCACACAGTTTGAGTCATAACACACGTCCTGTGGCTGCACATAAAGCATTATTCAACATGGTGGCGTTGCTCTCAGCGTTCTTCCGAGGCATAATCTGTAGTAGGTAGGGGTCATCCACTGCAGTAGCAGCCCTTGGGTGGCCTGAGCGAGGCATGTCATCGACAGTCCCTGTCTCTCTGTATCTCCTCCATGTCCGAACAACATCGCTTTGGTTCACTCTGAGATGTCTGGACACTTTCCTTATTGAGAGCCCTTCCTGGCACAAAGTAATAATGGGGTCGCAATCGAATCGCGGTATTAGCCATCTAGGCATGGTAGAACAACAGATAACACGAGCTATGTTCCTCCTTCCTGGTGGAATGATTGGAACTGATCGGCTGTCTGGCCCCCTCCATCTAATAGGCGCTGCTCATGCATGGTTGTTTACATCTCTGGGCGGGTTTAGTGATATCTCTGAACAGTCAAAGGGACTGTGTCTGTGATACAATATCAGTGATCTCCATACTAACTGGATGTACATCTTCTGTCGACTTTTTAAAGGAGCTCTTAAGGCTTGGTCACTGCCAGCCGCTTTGCACGATCCCAGCTCTCAGGGACACAACCAGGAGTACATATGATGCCATATCCCGGTTTCTAGCAAAAGAAGACATAAAAATCTAAAATGAATTGAACTTAACTAAAAACAATTTTTAGCAGTCGACTGTGTTTTGTAATCTGATTCCAATAATTTTGATCTGAAAACATATGAATGTATGCCCTAAACAGTATGTATGACGAAGAAAAAAAAAGTTACCTTGTTATGTGTGTCAGTACATTTAGTTGTGATGGCTAAAAAGTTTGTATGCTAGAAGCCAATAAAAAAAGTCTTTTGCCTTTGACCATAGCTTTTATCGTGCCGTCTCAGGACCGTTTGTTTACATTGTCCGCCATCTTTTAGTTAGGTAGAATGTTTCTCTTGCTCTTAACGAAGTGGATGTTGTGAGTGTAAAATGGTTATTTCTTGCTCTGCATACAACTGTACGAACCGGTGCAGCGAGGCAAATGATTTAACTTTCCACAGGTAATAATTGAATGTCAAGAAATGACAACAATCTCGTAAGTAAATATCTTGGTCGTTGCCTTGCATGATAAATGTGTGTTCTGTTTTGGATAGGTTTCCTCTGCAAAAAGGCGATTTGAAGAAACAGTGGGTCATTGCCACTAAACTCAAAGGTTCACGCCTACAAGGGCTAGTTTACTGTGTGGAAATCACTTCTTGGAAGAAGATTATTTAGTAAGGCCTAGTACTCCGAGAAGGCATGTCAAGCCAGATGCAGTGCTTTCACACTTTGCGTTTCCGACGCATTTAATGCCCAAGGAAAAGCAACCAAGGCGACAGATTAGAATAACAGCTGAACAGTCTGCAGCAGAATCTCATGATTATATTGAACAGGTTAGTCAGTTCACATAAACATTGTTTTTGTTTTCAAACAAACATGTTTTCTCATAAGTACTTGCCAAACTTTGTTTCATGCCTGTACTACTTGTATTCTATTCTTGTTTCAATTTTCTCAGAGTTGCGATACATCTAAGGAATGTGGATCTCAAACACAAATAGAAATGATTGATAAGGCCACTGACACATGCACTTTTTTACCAGATGTTGTGGAGGCACTGAGAAGAAAAATCAAGAGCCTGCAGGAAAAAAATTAAGAGAAGAAAAACTATTCAATGAAAGACATCATAAGTGCTCTGAAAGAGAAGGGTAATGTAACAGAGAAGCTGCATGAATTCCTGAATCAACAAACAGGGACTCAGGTGGAATTAGTGTGCAATTTGTTGAATAATAGTGGGTCATCCAAGGGAAACAGGTACAAAGCAGACATTAAAATGTTTGCAATGATGGTGTATTTTTACTCTCCTACTCTGCCTCACAAGTCACTGATTTCTCGTTGGGCAGAGACTGTGAATTGTGATCCTGGCTTTTTAAGTGATGTGTTCAGGTACTTTGAGTTTAACCATCAAGTGAGGATTGAATTTAAAGATTCTAGCCTCATAATAGACAGTACAGCAATCAGAAAATAGGTAGTGTGGGACCAGGAGACTAAGAGGTATATATGTTTTGTAGATTTTGGAGGAGAAGTTGAACAATCAAAATAAGTGAAAGATCCTTCAAAGGCATTAGTTTTTATGCTTGTGTCCATTAAAGGTAAATTTAAGTGTGCTGTAGAGTATTTTTTAGTGAATGGCTTTGATGGTAGTGTGCAGGCAAAGTTAATAAACTCTGTTCTGGAGATTTAATGGTTCAAATGGCTCTGAGCACTACGGGACTCAACCTCTGAGGTCATTAGTCCCCTAGGACTTAGAATTAGTTAAACCTAACTAACCCAAGGACATCACACACATCCATGCCCGAGGCAGGATTCGAACCCGCGACCATAGTGGTCTCGCGGCTCCAGACTGCAGCGCCTAGAACCGCACGGCCACTTCGGCCGGCCTGTTCTGGAGAGGCTAAGCAATTCAGGCATCAAAATTTGGGCAGTCACTTGTGATGCCACAAGTACAAATATAAGTACTCTTCGTTCATTGGGATGCAGTATTAATTTTCATAAAAAAAATTTTTCTTCTTAGTTCCTTCACCCAGTTTCAAACCACAATTTACGCCGTCATTTAGTGAAACTTGCACGAAATGCATTAGCAGAAGAAGTAGGTGTTATAGAGTCTACAAATGGTCTTATTAAGTGGCAGTACTTAAAAGAACTAAATGAGTTGCAAATTGAGGAAAGCCTGACATTTGCTAACAAGTTGTCAGGACAACATATTAATTACGTTAATAAAAAGATGAATGTCAGCTTGGCAGTCCAAACACTCAGTTCTGTTGTTGCAGATACTATACATTTTTTGAGAAGAGCTGGCAATCCCAGATTCCATGGTAGTGAGGCAACAGTAGAGTTTTTGAGATTCATAGACAGAATTTTGATGTCTTCAACTCCAGAAATCGTAAAGCTTCAGGATATAAAGCCAGCCTGGAACTCAGTAATCATGCATATTGGCTCGATATTTTTCATCTGACAGAATCTTATATAAGAAGTTTAAAAGTAAATGGTGTTTCTCTCCTGCAGCACCCAAGAAATACTTTGGCCTTTGGCATAATTTTGAACATGCATTCGATTAAAGCCATTCCACTGGAAATAATTACTAGAGAAAATTCTCCTCTGCAATATTTGTTGACATATAAGTTTTCACAAGATCATATTGAACTCTTCTTCTCATGTGTGAGATCCAGAGGGGGTTGGAATAACAACTCAAATTCATATCAGTTGAAGTGTGCTATGTGCAAGTTACTTTTAGGCAGTAATGTTAGCACTGTTGGGAGAAACTGCAAATTTTAACATGTGTTCAATGGTACCTGTAGGAACGTATGGTTTCTGATCACAAAAGCGTCCTATTGTAGATGATGATGATTCTTGTATGTTTGTAGACGAAGTAGAAAAATGGTGCTCACTTATTAAAGGGGGTACTGTGATTTCTACATACAAGCAAAACATTTTGTGCTACATTGTAGGGTATGTTGCTGTCACAATTTCAAAACAAGTTACATGTAAGGACTGCCTCTATATTCTTAGGCCACATGTTGTTTGTAATGACACAACATATGCACTTCTCAGTTCTGCAGAAAATAGCTCATTCACAAAATTTGTAAGCCGAGGCAAGCTTATTGAAGCAAGTAATTCTGTATACTCTGTGGTGGAGCACTCAGAAAAATTGTTTCAAATGTTTGTTGTCAATGGTGACATGAGGCAAAAGCACTTAATTAGTAAGATTGTCATGTGTGTCCTTAAGAAATTTGTGAACTATTCATTCCCTCAGCTTGACCATGACTTCCATAATGAATGTGGAGTTGAAGATTTGAGTGAGACACAGCTCGTACGTAAGATTGCATCCAGGTTCATTCAGGTGTGGCTGAAAACATATGGGAAAAGGTTTTCACCTGAGAAAATAGGTAACAATGCAACAAGTGTAAGACAAAAACTCAATGAGATAATTTTATTCAGTTATGTTAATGTTGTGCCTGTAACATTGCAGCAGTGGTTAAAAATGTATGGAAATGCCAAAAATGAATTTCATATTTTGTGTTTCAATGTGTTATTGTGTTCTCATTTCAATATCTTTGCTCATGCTTAATGTTTACAGTATTCATCATTTTACAAACGATAAAAAAGTACATAGACATATGAAGGTGTTCCTTGGGACATTACAATCAGCGTAGCTTTTAACTAATCATGGTATCCTTGTACCAAATGCTATTTTTGTTTCAAATGGCTGGTGTTCCACCTGTTTGTATTATTTTGTACAAAATGTAACGTTTTTATTACCTCTGTGATTCATTCAAGTGTCTTTTCACCTCTCTAAAAGCTCTTAGGCTTGTGATTTTTCTTTAATTGCTTCGACTGTGAAGTAAGCTTCTGACAGTGATTTAATTTGAACACTGCCAGGTCGATACAAATATCTTGATATTTCAAAGTGAATCTGGAAACTGAATTAACGCTGTTTTTACTTCTTATTAACACCTGATTTCCTTTTGTTGTGATGTAAATTTATTCAGAACATTAGATATGGTAAAAATTATATGTTTTTTTAGACTAAAGTTACCCAAAATGACTGAGTAATTTTGTACCAGTATTAAAATTGACATTTTACTCCAAGAGAGCGTCTCTAGTACATATTTCCTCATTACCAAGCACACCTTAGCAATACGTGTGAAATTTTAGTATCTGTTGTGATGCAAATTGTGTGTGCAGTACTTTCTAAAAGACGGAAAAAGTGGTGCAAAGTTGTCCATATTCACTAAACTGTTTATATTTGTTAGTTCTCATTTAAATATGCACTTTAAACTAACTTATTTCATCACAAATTCTACGTTGGTACATGTGAATTAATTCAGGAAAAGAAGAGAACAATTTTCGTGTCAGTGTCACACGTAATTTTGGTTGTTTCATACGGTGCCTGACAATAATTACCATATTGTTGTTGATTCCCAAATTCAAGTTTAAATAAACCCCATTACGTTTTTTTTTCCGACGCCAAAGATGATGTCGCCACTGATCAGTGCATTACATATGTGAATAAAACTGTTCCTTACGCCTGGGAAAAATATTGTTTCGCTTTTAGGTACTTTATATTTACGATATTACAGTAGACGTTAGTGTTCATGAGCGTAAAACGTATAGGTAGTTCATTGCTTTAATGTTAACGTTGTTAGTTTTATTATCGTCAAGAATGTAGATACTTTCGAACGTAAACGAGTGGCGCCTTTCTAACTGAAATATCACATTCAGTTTCTTGCCTAACTGCAATACGGTGGCGCTGTGACAGCCGAAGTTCGCCATCCAGTTAGTATAGAGATCACTGTACAATATCCACAGTCAACGCCTATCTTCAGGAGTTCTGGGAACTGGGGTGATGTAAAACGTTTTTTGATGTGTGTATATACATGTCAGTCTGACTAATTTTCCACAGTTTATGCAGGTTCTGAAAGTATGGTGTGTGTGTATTTCTGCATGAGACAGTTTCCTTTAGAGTGTCACTGTAATATAATTAATTATGACACTTTCGACTGTACGAATCCAAGCAACATAAAACCTAAAGAAATTTTTTTGGCTGCCACTTCCTTTATTACTCCAAAATTAGGGCATTGGTCTTGTATTTTTTTCTGCATTGTGTATGGTTCTACTTTTCTGATGACATGGTGAAAAATGTTACAGGTACTTTGCCTGTCCATAAAAAGCAGAAAAATAAATAAAGAAAAACTGAAATTAATAATGGACAAGCAGCTGGTGCAAACTGCTTACCGTATTTACGGTAACAATTTCATAGTTCCAAATGCATTGTTTTTGTGACTCTTTGGCGCCATCTATAGTGTCATCACTACGTTAGTTAGAACAGAGATTCGACAATATGAATAACTAGAATAGGAAACATAAAAAATACTGTTGGCTGTCACTCGTAATCCCGTTACCGTAAAAACGTAAACAATATGGAATATGAGCTATAATACTGTGGCGAAAAAGCATAATACCATTGCTGTTCACATGAGTAATCCAACTTCGGCTCGCGGTATCAGATTTTTAAGATGTCTGTAAAACGCATTACAAAGTACACTCAAAATACGCTGAACGCTATACAGGCTAAAATGCGCCCTCCCAGAATCAAGAGACTTGCGCTGAAGGAAATATTTTGGACAGAACTCTCGTTCTGCGCATCGGAATGCTCACTCCATAGATATTTATACTCGATGGTTCCAATCTATTGTTCAGCCACCTTCTATTGGTGTAGGAAATAAATTTCGGTGACAAGTGACTAAACTATCGCACAGTAACCTCAAGTTTATTTCATTTATTCAGAAACGGAGGAAATTCTATTACAGTCTATGTTCGAAACCTGTGTTGCAAAAAACGAAAAACAGACAAAATTCCAGAAACAGAGAGAAGGAGTAAAATGGTCTACACAGTGGCTACATAAGCAAAGGCAATATTCAACACACAAATTTACTTTACGAGTTGCAGAGCGAATTCGACGAGTGGTGTAATAATTTGAGGATGGATTTACAGCAATGTATAATTATATTTTGGTGTTGATAGCTCCTAGTTGTACTGAGTGAAATCATACTCAGCGCCTGTGAGCTATTTAGACCGCCCTGAAGGAGGGCTTTGTTAAGGCAAGTAAAGTACTTTAACGTAATTCTCATAAGTTGCAAATGATATTTTTGTGGTTTTAGACATGTCTGAGACAGAAAGTTATACAAATAGCCAATGAGCTGTAATTCAGCTTGTTTCTAAGTCAAGATTTTCCATTTTGTGCCTGAAGTCTGCCAGCAGCTATTACACCAGAATTCGAAATTCCTGTCTGAACTCTAGACAGGATTTATAGTATATCTGGTAAGTTTTGATTGTAGTATTGTGGTAGTGAATTCTACAGTGCATCTCTTTATCAGTCTTCAAATGAACCACGTATTATATTAGGAAGTAAAAGAATTATAGTAATCACTATGTCCTTGATGACACTATTTCAAGATGTTCCATTATCAGCTTAACACGATATCGTAAGTGCACTCTTCTTCAGAACAAATAGAGCCTACTTATTTTGCTACACTGTCACAACTCACATCAGATTATGGCATACAACAGTACTGAATGAACGTATACTAGCACTCCCCTGGCACCAAATCTAATAGATTTTGTTACTTTGCTAAGCTCTTTGAGGTAACAGTCCACAACGACTTTTTAAAAAAAATTATGTACCATATCCCTGCTTGCCATATGGTCAGCCGCTGGTAATTTTTATGTTAAAAAATTATAAGCAGCTGTCTTCATATCAATATCGCTGTATTCCCTGATTTTATTTTTTCACAAATATGTATGACACCTAGACATTTCAATAAATTCGGCAATGAACAATGTTGAAGACAGACGTATCTACCATTTTAAAATATTAACTCTGTGCACATGACTGGACAAACAGCTGAATCAAACACGTTTTAGCGCCAGATTTGCGGCGATCTCCTGTCCGTAAGCTCCAGATTGTGTGCGTAGACATGATTTGAACCCACAGATTTGAGGAGTTCCACTCAAACCTCCAAATCCAGGTTTGGGCACATCTGATATCTGCACAAATCTCCTACTTACACATGATGATCTGTCTGCATATATGTGATGTGATCAAACAGTCCGATGGGACTTGGTGCATGCCTATGGAAAATTAAAAGGAAGGAATGCACAGGTAGGGATGAGAAGGCAGCTACTTGTAATTCTTTAACGGAGAAATTACGAGCGGTGGACCGTATGGGAAATAGAGAAATGATACATAACGTTTAAAAAATTGTTGTCGACTGTTTACTGCAAAGAGCTAAGCAAAGTAATGATATCTATTCGATCTGGTGTGGAGGCTTGCTAGCAAACGTTCATTCAGTACTGTCTTGTGCCATAATTTCATCTGACAGCACAGCATAAAAATGTGAGTCCTATTTGTTCTAAAGAAGAGTGCAATCAGACTGTTGTGTTAAGCTGATAATGGAAGATCTTGAAACAGTTATTATTATACTCCTGTTTCACTTCCTAACATAATATGTGATTCAGAACAAGAATGTTTTAGAGTTTGTGGGGCGGCAGGTGAAAATTTAAATTTCTATTGTATTGTATGGTTGCCACTCTCTCTAACTATAATGTTGGCAACCAGAAAGTGATTAGCAAAACCGTGATGCCTGTAATTAAAGTTCACTGTGCCCACTCTCATGGAGAAATAAAGTTATTGATCACTGAAATTCATTACTCTGAGGATTTAGGATGATGTCTGGAATTCATAGAAAATGCAGTACACTATAACAACTTTCACTATATTCTGAAAACGGTAAAGTGTAAGGTTTCAAATAAATATTTAACCAAGCAATGGTACTATCAGCTGTAGTACTATCAGAGCTGTACAGAGTCTATTGTGAGGATCCTATTATCCCTAGATAACGAAACTGTTCAATAACAGTTATCGATCTAAATGTTCAAAGTGAATGCTCGCCAAAATATGATGTTAATACTCATTAAATGCCACGCTAGAAATGACAGAAAGTCTGTCCTGAGCCTCTTATTCCTATAGCCGCGGTGCGGACCGCTGATGGCGCAACCGACAACATTTGCCTTCCTGACTAGCCGCTGGGCTAGCAGAACACCACTTCAAGTTACTAAATAATTAATTGCTTCATTCGCTGAAGGCCAATGAAGCTCTCTATTTAACTGTGCTATCAGCACACAGGTAAGCATCTGTAATAAAATTCTGATGTGGGTAAGCTAAATACTTGGCGAGAGAATTATTTTAGTTGCACTGCACGCAATAGATGGCTCTGAACATGCCCTTTGGAGAGATGCTGCAGCTATAGTTTTGTAGCTACCTTTTGGAAACTTCTCACATCTTTGTTATTATAGCGTATCTCCATTCTACCTACATCTAAACATCCTAGCTTTAAGAATGAGAAAGTTTCATCCTAGCTTTATCTAGTCACCTACTTAATCTATCTTGCTTCCATACTCTTAGGACACGAAAACAGAAAATCATGAATTTCAACCAAAATATTACTTTGTGAGATCCAGCATGCTGTTTCCCTTAAATTACAATGAAAAAGGAATCCGAATATAAATTTGGAAGTTTCTAGCTCCTCCCTATTGCACTGATGATTTTTGTGTAAAACGTCCAAATTTCGAAAACTGTTCAACTTACTAAACTGAAACTTTTCACACTATTATTTTAGCATCACTCCTGACATGCTATTAACTTTTCAGATTATTTACTTTACTTTTAAGGTATTGCACAACATTAGCGAATACATAGCTAGTTACAGCAGACTAGGCTGGCAATGGAAAGCATATGAATTCTATATGGCGTGAGTAGGCTGCTTCCGTACATCAC